>NC_048232.1:74439878-74485940 GCF_002007445.2 Ailuropoda melanoleuca
CTTTCTCTCTCTCTCTCTCTCTCTCTCTCCCTCTCTTTCCCTTTCTCTCTCATATCTTCTTCCTGACCACCAAGGATTTTTTTTTTCTGTTTTAAATAACAGAACACATTGAAGGTTTGATAAAAACTGGGAATCTCTCCCTAGGAAATACATGTGATACAAACATGTACACTCACAATTCAGCTGCAATATACTCAAGTCTGTATACGATTCAAGGAGTTCATAAAATTCCTGAAACCTACCCATGGACCCCAGTTAATGACCCTGACCTGCACACGGGTAACGAAACATTCATTTCCTATCTCTCTCAGCCAGGCAAGAAAAAAAGAATGACTGCTGGTGGTCATCCCGCAAAAATTTGATGGACTCAGCTCACTTCAAAACATGCTTTCCACCCTTCCCCAACATGACACATTCCAATCCCAAAGCCTCAGTGGTCCCGCCTGGAGAGATCTGATCTGCCTGCTTCTGCCTACACTCCCCTAGCAGGCCAGCACTTGGGAAATGTGAACAGGCTTTACAATGGCCTGAGGAACATGCCATTAAGATAAGGCAACTTGAAAGCATTCCACAACCCAGCATAAATGGCATCAGTGGTCTCTACGGCAGGCTTCATTCTAGGCTCAGCCACCACTGGACATGGACCATCTGTGAGCACCCAAGAACCAAGGCCAAGTGCAGATGCTGAGTCACCCTTCTCTCCCTCATCCCTTAGCACAGCCCGAGGTTGACTTCATGGTTTCATGAGGCCCAGGGGCCTCATAAATGACAGTTGGACTGGAGTTAGTCTTAGATCCTTGATCACATCAGTGTCACCAAGTTGGAACATCTTGATGGAGTCCTTTATAAAATGAAAAACACACTGAATAAAGGAAGATATTAACCATGCTCTTCCTTCGCCCTCATGAACAACCTTCTGAAGGAGTCAATATGTCTGGGGACTAAACAGGTGGCCTCTAGAGACAGAGTCACTTGGTTGGAAACTCATCACCATCACATATCAGCTGTGTGACTGTGGACAAGTTGTTTACTCTCTGTGCCTCATTTCCATCTGCAAAAGGAGAATAATAATGTAGAAAAATATCTCTGGGGTAGGATTGTCCTCAGGATTAAGAGTCACTGCATATAAGATATTTGGAACAACCTCTGGCAATAGTAAATTCTCAGTAACCTAAGCTGCCACCGCTCTTCCTGTTTTACGGATTAGAGACTAAGGCTCAGAGGGCAAAGTGACTCTCTCAAGATCACACCCATAAACAGAGTCTTTAGCAAATGATTCTAAGGACTGGGATCATAGCCACTCAGCAATGCTTCTGACCTTTCTTGACCTTCGAAACCATCGCCTTTTTCAAATTAGTCTTTATGACACTGCATTATTCCTGGGATATTCCTGTCCAAAATGCAAACCTGTATCTTACTATAGAAAGAAACATCACACAACCCAAATTGAGCCATTCTAAAAAAATAACTGGCCCATACTCTTGAAAGATGTCAAGGTCATGAAAGACAAAGCCTGAGGATTATTCCATATGGAAGGAAATTAAAGAGATAGAACAATTAAGTTTAACACAGGATCCCGGATTGGACCCAGAACCAGAAAAATGGGGGAGGGTTTGCTATTAAGGACATTATTAGGTGAACTGGCAAAATTTGAGCAAGGTCTGCAAGTTAGATACTGCTTTATACCAACAGAAATGGCCTGATTTTGATTATGGTAAGAGAATGCCCTTGTTACTTGAGAAAATACACATTGAAGTATTTGAGATGAAAGGACACCATGTCCACAACTTCCTCTCAAGCAGTTTAGAAAAAAAATGATATTATATATATATAGAGAGAAAGAGTGATAAAATAAATGTGGCAAAATGGCAACATTTGGAAAATCTAGGGGAAGAAGTTAGGGAATCTCTGCTATTCTTGCAACTTTTCTCTGGATCTGGATTTACTTCGAAANGAGAGAGAGAAAGAGTGATAAAATAAATGTGGCAAAATGGCAACATTTGGAGAATCTAGGGGAAGAAGTTAGGGAATCTCTGCTATTCTTGCAACTTTTCTCTGGATCTGGATTTACTTCGAAATAAAAATGTTTTGGGAGGGACGCCTGGGTCGCTCAGTCAGTCAAGCATCCAACTCTTGGTTTCAGCTGAGGTCATGCTCTCAGGGTCGTGAAATCTAGCCCTGCATTGGGCTCCAGGCTCAGAGTCTGCTTGAGATTCTCTCTCTCCCTCCATCTCTGTCCCTCTCCCCACACTCTCTAAATAAATAAATAATCTAAAAAAATAGTTTTGGGAAAAGAAACACAAAGACAATCTTCTCACTGCCACTGATGGCCCCTGAGCTACCAAGCCTAGAGCAGAATTTCTCCTCAGTGTCTCCTACAGATGCAGCTTTGTTCCAAAGTAGGCCTCCTTGTTGATGTTAACAAAGAATTGTTTTATCAAGAGAAAAAATACTCTGAAACCATTGCACCCTTAAAAAGAGAGACATTTTAAAATAACAAAGTATCATTCTCTATTGTCCAAGAGGACATAGTGATTTCTCACCCCTTCCCCCACTCATAAAAAAAAAAAGTCCATGGTTACACTCATCATTTGATACCAACTCACAAAATCCTTTTTTGTCTGCCAGATCTTCACAGGCTTCTAAAGAATGCGGTGAATTTGCTATTCCTGAATGTGGTTCGTTTGTGCAAAATTCCTCTACCACTTTTCCAGCCACGCTTTCACCATCCATGCCCTTTTGTCCGGTAGGCCAATTAGAAACAGCACCACGGAATGAGTGGATGGCCCGGGCTCGAGCAGAGGCCACAGGTTGCTCCATCGGCAAGCATTCATTTAGTGAGCACCTACTATGCCCTGCCTACCGAGCCGGGACCCAGCAGGGACGGAGGCCCGCCTGCCCAGCCCTCCCAGAGCCTGCACTGGGGAACGGAAGTGGCCACTGCTAACTGAAGCCTGGAGGGCATTGCAGAAGGGGAGGTACGGGGCGCTGGGGGACCTGTACGAGGGGAGCCAACTTACTCATAAAAATATACATCCATACTTTCTTGAAACAAAACAGAATAGCACCAGGGGTGGAAAAGGGAGTGATTCTTCCTTATCTTTTTAACCACCGGGATAGACATTCCCACACTCCCTGTCGACTTCCCCTCCTGTCTCCCTGCCAGCATCAGGTCACCCGGCTGCACCCAAAGCTGGGTGGTCAGCGGAAGGAAAACACCTTGGTTGGCACTCACCCATCATGGCTCATCCCAGGGCTGGGTCAGGGCTCAGCACCTCCAGAACAGCACAGCCACCATTACGCAAAACCACATTGTTGTCCTGGTAGTGAGTACGGTGACAATGGGGCCGCTGGGTAGGAAACCAAAGGTGCCTGCCATGTCCCAAGCCTGCATTCCTAGCCTTCCCTCACAGCTCAGACAGCCTAGGGGCTGTCCAACGTAACCGCGTATCACTGTCACCTGGGGACAGAAGCTTCTATGCTTGGGACCCTTGCAGATGTTGGCCTGTGTACCGCTCGTCCGGCTGGTCATTTGTATCTTTGATAATGAAATAGTAATCGCGAGTATAGCCCATTCCTGAGTTCCTGAGGGAATTATCACCCGGGAGAGGGAAGCGGGTCATGGGAATCCCCGCATTTGTAACCGAGTCAGACAGCAGCCCAGTTTTTGTCTGGGTACCTGACGCATCCCAATGCAGAGATTCTAAGAGCTGGATATAGTCTCCTCCGAGCTCCACACTGTTGCTCAGTCTTCCACTTGGAAGAATTTTAATCAGTTATGCAATATGAAACCAATGTGGCATGGCCAAAGCCAAACCCATCCACAGCCCCACTCCTGCTTCCTGCTCTTCCTCCTCCGTTCTCCAAGTCAGCGAGCTGGTGAATGCCCCGCCGTCCCCCGAACACCAGAGCCGGCAAGCTCTGGCACATCCTTGCTGCACTTTCTCCTTCATGCCTCGTCTCCTGGTCGCCGTGTCCCAGCGATTTCTCCCTCCTACAGGATACAAATCAGCTCCTCCTCTTCTCTCTTCCTGCCTAGAAGATACCCCACTGCATTTTTCACCCAGGCCAGCTTACTAACAAGACTTTCTGCCTTCCTCCTTCAACCTTACCCGCATATGCCACCCTACGGAGGCAGACGGTGTGTTCCAAAGATGATGACAACACCATCTCCCGTGTCACCTGTTCTCTAGAATCTTGCCACCGTTCCATAAGAGGTAGGGTCTCATTCCCCTTCTCCTGAATATAGGTACATTTTTGTGACTGTTTTAATCAAGAGAGTATGCGGAAGTAATGCGACATAATTTCTGAGGCTAGTCCTGAAGGTGACGCGGAGAACCCTTTGCCCACCGTGACACTCACTCTTGAGACCTTTGGTCTCCACCTGTGCCTCCATGTCAGCAGTCAGCCGCCCTGAGACTGCCAGGCTGGGAAGAAATCCAAATTAGCCCACACAGAGAGGACACGTGGAGTGGCTCTGAGGTGACCCAAAGGAGAAGAGACGCCTTACAGGCCCTCAGGGGCTCCAGCCACTCCGCTCTTATACTCCAGCTGCTATTTGGCTGCGACGGCATGAGAGCCCCCCCAACCAGAACTGACCCACTGAGCCCTTCCCAAGGTCCTGAGCCAAACAAATGACGAGAGATGATAAAGTAATTGTGAGGTTTTTAAAAAGATTTTATTTATTTATTTGAGAGACAGAGAGAGAGAGAGAGAGAGAGAGAGAGAGAGAGCACGAGCAGGGGGAGGGGCAGAGGGAGAGGGAGAAGCAGCCAGAGGTGGAGCTCGATCTCAGGACCCCGGGATCATGACCTGAGCCAAAGACAGACACTTCACTGACCGAGCCAGCCAGGCGCCCTCCAAAATAATTATGGTTTAAAGCCAGGAAGTTTCTGGAATGGCTTTTGTATATGGCAACTGCTAGCTGGGGCAACCATCAATGGGCACCCAGTGGCCGGAACGGTATGAAGCGAGGCTTCTCAGAGTGTGGTCCCTGGCCCAGGGCTGGAGGGTGAACTGATTGCTCTCAGTCCACACGGATTTCAAGAGTCAGTGCTCTTAACAGGGTGATTTCCTCCTTGCTGAATCTTGTCATAAAAAAAGGAAACAGAAGGGGGAATGAACCCTGAGAGACTATGGACTCTGGGAAACAAACTGAGGGCTTCAGAGGGGAGGGGGTGGGGGAATGGGATAGGCCAGTGATGGGTAGTAAGGAGGGCACGTATTGCATGGTGCACTGGGTGTTATACGCAACTAATGAATCATGGAACTTTACATCAAAAACTGGGGATGTACTGTATGGGGACTAACATAATATAATAAAAAATTATTATTAAAAAAAAGGAAACAAAACAAAACTTGGACTTGTGCTTTGTCTGGACTTGGGCAGACCTGGGTTTAAAGAAACCGCTTTTGCTGGGTTGATCAGACACTGCCCCTCTTGGAAACCTGCGCTGCATTGAAAGGACGAAGAGAGGCCGTGGGGAAGGAGGGAGAGGAAAAAGCACACTGGGCGGAGGTGGAGTATGGGGCCATGGGGGAGGGCGGGGGGGAGCCCTAAGGCAAGAAAAAGCCGACGTGTGCCTGGGACTGCAAGGAAGTGGGGTGCCTTTACACAAGGGCTCACCTTGGGAATCCCTTTAGGTGCAAAGAGTCGAAAACCCTGCTCCAGTGGCTTAAGCAAACAAAGGTTTCTTTTTCTCCTTGTATCAGAATATCCTCTCGGCCCTGGACGACATCTGCGCACACCAGCCCGTCTTCCAACTGCCCAAACTTGCAACTCTTTAGGGGCTTTCTCCCAAGTCACAGAAGGTCACTCCGCCACTGGGGGGGATAACTGAAGGGTGTGTTCCACACTGGCTCCTGCCCTCCCCTCGCAGGACGAGCCTCCAGGTGCCCACAAAGGATTGTATGTAATGATCACGCTTTATTGCCTTTCTCCCCATCTTTGTCTCCTGTCGCCTCTCCCTTTTCAGCATTTCCTGGGACCATTTGCCAAATCAACTACTCGCATTCTGTGAAGCTAGATGGAGAATGGCAGGTGCTAATGCGGGGAAAGGAGGCAGGGACCAGAGAGGCGAAGGGTCAGGGACTTGCCTAAGGACACACAGAAGTTAGTGGCCGTGCTGGAATTGGCCCTCACCCCTGGGGCGGTGCACCTGTCCATCTCCGGCTGCCCTACGCTCACTAAGGTGTCAAGAAACAAAATCACAACTGCAAGTTACTCCAGAACAATCTTGGGGGTTCTTCCTACAGATGACCTCACCTGAACTCTTCTTCTCATGGCTTCCTCCCACCAAGCAGCACTGACCGCAGAGCATTTCTCTGGTAGTGAGACTATCCATAGACCAAAACCAAACAAAAACAAAGACTCAGTGGGAGCCGGGAGTGCCTGACAAGTGTCTCCCTGTCAGTCAGCTTAATGTGAAAGGATGGGCACTGGAAGTCAGACGGCTCCGCGTACATGCTCCTGCACCTGCTAGCTGTGTGGCGAAGTGTAATGTCGTAACCTCTCTGAGCTTCCTCTGTAAATACAGGCATGCTCATCATGCTTCCGTACTGGATCATTTCAAAATAAAACGGATAGTATGGAAAAGTGCCTAGATCACGCCTGACCGCCGTATACACTGTGGAATAGCCGGGCCCCTCTCATCTCTTCCTACACAACAGAACGGAAGACCGAGTAGGGATGTATTGGCCAAATAATCAACTCCATTTGTCTGGCGTTTCTCGGCGCACTTGCGTCACCTGATTGTTTCTATGAGGCTACTACCTCATGCAATAACACAGCCCTCTAATACCAGTGCGCCCATAAACAGAGGCCCCACTAAAATAAAACCATTATAATCACGGCTCAGATTTAAGCACTGGCTAGTGCGCT
Organism: Ailuropoda melanoleuca; assembly: GCF_002007445.2. Taxonomy (NCBI): domain Eukaryota; kingdom Metazoa; phylum Chordata; class Mammalia; order Carnivora; family Ursidae; genus Ailuropoda; species Ailuropoda melanoleuca. The sequence goes on from NC_048232.1 coordinate 74,446,759, forward strand.
CCCTGGTGGTTTGACCAAGAGCCAGGCAATAGCCAAATAATCAAACTGCAGATGCTGTGATAGCAAATTAGCTTAAATTTAAACAGTGGCGGAGGCCCAAACTACAGCGGGGAGAGAGGGGAGAGGGGGGGATGCGGGCCTGCGCAAGGTCGGAATTTCCCTTCCGTGGCCTCCCAAGTTAATTGGCCCATAAAATAACCAGGCTTGTTAATGAGCAATAGACTCATTCCGGAGAGGCTCCTAGGTCAGGCAGTCACTCTGGGCCCGCTGGCTGTCGACTCTGCACTTAGAGCTGAGAGGGATCCCGAGGGTGACATGAAGACACAAGCATTTTGATCTCCGTCCCACGAGTTGCTCACGGACACTCGGCTGCTTGGGAAGAGGAGCCAACAGTGAGAGGGAAGGAGAGCCAGAGGAGTTTTGGTGGGCTGACGCTTGGACAATTTGGGAGCCCTCTTTGAGAAAAATAAGACAAAAACTGTGCATATAAAATATTTTCGACCATCCGGTACCATCTTGCATGAAAGAGTGGTCACCCCAACACCAGCCAACCCAAGAAGAAGGTTGAGGGAGGGGAAATGGAGTGGGAAGAGTTAGCAGTCTTAGCCCACCTTGCAGTTCAAATATCTTACAAAAACACAGGGCCACGTAAACATGCAGCTGGAGCCACTCCTAGACAAGAGGGGGGCTCCGAAGCTTCCGTAGCTTCGTGGGAAGCCCACCGCAATGGGGAATTAAGACCATGAACTCCTGAGTTGTTCACATTTTGCTTCCTAATGTCATTCCGTGAAACCATGAACGCTGGTGCTACCTAACTTCAGAGATGGGCTGACGTCACTAAGAGCGTGGTGAGCAGACTCTATCCCAAGGCCAGCGTCTGAGAGCACATCAGGCTCTCTCCAAAACCAACACACCAAGGGCTCTCGAGTCTCCGGGTTGTAGTTCTCTCTGCTATCCATAAGAAACTGTGTCTTTAAAAACTAGGTGCTTCGGGGCGCCTGGGTGGCACAGCGGTTAAGCGTCTGCCTTCGGCTCAGGGCGTGATCCTGGTGTTATGGGATCGAGTCGCACATCAGGCTCGCACATCGCTGTAAGCCTGCTTCTTCCTCTCCCACTCCCCCTGCTTGTGTTTCCTCTCTCCCTGGCTGTCTCTATCTCTGTCGAATAAATAAATAAAATCTTCAAAAAAAAAGAAAAAAACTAGGCTTCATGAAATAGGCAGACCTCGAAGCCCAGGGAACCTGAACGTCCAAAAAGAATTGCTGTTCAGACCCTCAGTGGGCAGGGTGTCAGTGGCTGGATGCATCATGGCTAAGATTAAATTCAACAGATTTGGGTTCGAGTTCTGGCTCTTCCACTTGGGGCTCTGTGACCTTAAGTAACTTATTTAATTGCCTTTGACTTTGATGACCTCTTAACATAAAATTGAGGTAATGAAAATATCTGTTTCGTGGTGCCTGGGTGGGGCTCAGATCATGATCCTGGAGTTCAGGGATTGAGCCCCACATGGGGCTCCCTGCTTAGTGGGGAGACTGCTTCTCCCTCTCCCTTGGCTCCTCCCCCCACTCATGCTCGTGCTCTCTCTCTCTGTCTCTCAAATAAATAAATAAAAAGAAATTATGTGTTTCATAGAGGTGGAAAAGGCTAATTAAGGTAATTCATTTAAGTCATTTAGCCTCACTTCTGACAGTTAATCCTAGGATACTGAGATTCTCTGGGATTAAGAATAAACCTTAATTTTAATCTTTAGCCCCCGCCCCCGCCATTCATACATTGAATCTCCAGCCACCAATGTGACTACATTTGAGGATAGGACTTTTAGGAAGGTAATTAAGGTCCAATGAGGTCATAAGTGTCAGTCCTCTGATCCAAGGTGATTAGCGCCTTATGAGAAAGGACACCAGGGAGCTCTCCACCCCATGAGGACACAGGGAGGAGGCGGTCATCGGTAAGCCAGGAAGAGGGCCCTCATTAGAAGCAGATCTAGGATTTCCAGCCTTCAGGACTGTAAGAAAATAAATGTCTGTTGTTAAGCCACCCATCTGTGGTATTTTGTTACGACAGCATGAACCGTCTAATACACTTGGCACCTGTCTGCTCCATAGATACAACTACTAGCCAGGAGACCCCGTACGTCCTCTCAAACATTTGCAGCCAGCATGGAACTTTCTCTTTGCACATGAGATCGGGCCAGAAGGAAAGCACCATGCAGGGACACTTTAGGCTGGTCCTTCCAGACTGGGTTCTCAGAGTCTCAAGCAGGAAACAGACATGCACACACAACTTCCAGTGATGGCCTTCTTGCAAGGATCCTTGGAAATGGGAGGTGGGCGGAGAAATTGGCACACTGAACATCAACGGGATGATAACCTCATCTTACTCCTCTACTCTGAGATGGCTTCAGCATGATGGCAAGCATTGCCCACCAAGGCTCAGAAAGCAACTTAAGTGAAGGGACCTGTCTTCCCTAAACTGAGCCGTCACTTGTTCTTTCTATAATAAGCACAAATTTTGATTGTTCCGGATCCCTTCCAGTTGTGGATACACTCCTTCCCCCTCCAAGTGCTCTGTGGGAACAGCCAATTCCCCGCTCCGGCTCCAGGATGACCAATCAGAACACTTTATTTGCCTCTCCAGCCACAGTGATCACACAAGAGGTAGACACATGACCTGAGCCAAGTCAGTCAGTCTTCACTGAGACTTTTCGGCTAAAGCAGTCTGGGAAGATGGCTTCCTGTTACAGGAGTGGATGTGAAGTCATGGTGTCTAGTGGTCATCTTCCTCCATCACAGGGAGTAACCTGTCTGTAGGAGGAGAGAATGAGAACCATGCAGAGAGTGAGGGAAAAGAGCAAAGAGATGAAGAAATAGAGTACTCTCCGAAGATGGCTGAGGCCTGGATCCAGCTATGCCTGAAACCTATGCGGACTTCCCAGTCTGTAAACCAAAAAGTTTTTATGTTTTCCTTGAGCTAATTTGACTTGGTTGGGTTGGTTCTTGGTGGTGGTTGTTGCTTCTGTCATTTCTATCAAAAACAGTCTTAATACATTTCCCACAATACACAACGTGACTAGAAAGTTCTGGCACCATTTGGTCAGGTAGGTCACTGTGGGGTGGCAAATTTCTGACATCACTTCATGCTGAACGGTGGCTAAACTCTCTTGTAGCCTCTTCTTCTGTCTCCCAGTCTTCAGCTGCCAGGTGGCATGGGTGGCATCACACCCGCAGACCTAGGAAGGCGTGCTGCCAGCACCACAGCAGGGGAGGCAGAGTGGAAGCTATTCCAGGCACCTTTATATCTGCAAATCCAGTTTTGTGAGGAGAAGTTAGTGGAGTCTGCCAACCGAGCAGGGTCAGCAGGAGGGAGCAGCTGAAGTTTTTCTGTCACCGAGATCAATGGCTTCCAAAGCGGGCACCACATGTCCAGTGTTTGCTCTGGACAGAAATGCAGTTTATCTGCCTTGGCTCGTCTGTATGTTACAGAGAGCAGAGGGAAGGAGGAGCCGGCACCTCCATCCACAGGACGCAGAAGTGAAGTCAGCTTGCATTTGAAGATCACCCAAGCGCTGTGACATGTGACCAGGGCACCAAAGCACATTCCCACATGTTTATTTGACAGCCCAGGACATACAAAACAGACCTGCTCCTGGGCTGCCACGTCACCGGCCCAGCCTTGTTGGGGACAGACAGCAGACTGGGAAACAAGAATCCAGAGCCTGATGGCATTTCCTTCCCTTATGACCCGTGAGGGGCTTTCACAGGCGTCGGCTCCCACCAAGTTTGAGGACAGGAAGAGGGGACAGGGCAAGAGAGACTGAGGTTAAGTGAGATCAAATTGCTTTCTCAAAGCCAAATTGTCAGTCCCGTGCCTCACCCTCCCTTCCTCAGCCTGTCCCAGCTGTACCTCATCTTAGCCTACTGGTCTACCCACCCACAAAACACATGAAGAAAGATTTAAGCAATCCTGCAGCATCCTGCCTGACCAGCCTGGATGGAGGCCAAAATTTCTCCAACACACACACAAGCAAACCCCTCAACACACACACACTCTTACACATATGCATATACACATGGGCATGCCCTCACTCCTGTGTTCACACATGTGTACATATGCAGTATGCATACATGCATAGAGGCTGTCGCAAGCACGTGCGCAAACATCCGTGCAAATACGTAACAGGAAGACACACCCACACATTCACCTCTGGTGGAGGTTAGTTATCTGGCACATTTTTTAGTCAAGTTCTTAAAACTGATGACTGCATTCCTCCATTGAGCCGAGTCACTGAGCCTGTAAATCCCTTCCTTACACCCCCAGATTCCAGTGATTTCTTCCAGGATGAAGATCTGAGTTTTTCTTCACTTACAGCCTCTCACTGATGCTCTGAAGATACAGTTCTGTCATGACAGCCGGAACAAAATCTGTCACTAACATATGTGGAGATGCAACAGAGAGGAGGTAGGATCCCATGGAAAGACCGGGGACTCACTTGTGCCAAAAACTAGACAAGGGAAGCACACGAATAAAAAACCATAGTCCATATTCACCAAAATAAATCATAAATTCCCACCGAATATGAACAGATCAGACTCAGCAGTCTAATAATAGAAATACAAGAATCGTGAATAAGACATCTATTATTGTAATTTACTCCATTAACATTCAAAAATATTTATTGTGTTATTTGAATGCTCATTCTTTGCCAATGCAGTATTGGCTCGATTACAGAGAAATAGAGCAGAATAGACAGATGAATATGCTTGATCCTATAAATATATAAACGGAACAGGAGATTCCAGACACAGACCCATACAGAGGGAGCGACTTTAGTGGCAAAGGTGATAATTTAATCAGAAAGAAGAAAGGAAAGACCATCCAATACGTGGCACTGACATAACCCTTCATTTACAAGGGGAAAAATAAAATTAGATCCTGCTCAACGTCATTCAAAACAATAGATCCCAGATGTATGAAGCTTCAACATAAAAACCCAAACCAAGAAACAGACTCTTGGGGCGCCTGGGTGGCACAGCGGTTGGGCACCTGCCTTCGGCTCAGGGCGTGATCCCGGCATTATGGGATCGAGCCCCACATCAGGCTTCTTCTGCTATGAGTCTGCTTCTTCCTCTCCCACTCCCCCTGCTTGTGTTCCCTCTCTCACTGGCTGTCTCTATCTCTGTTGAATAAATAAATAAAATCTTTAAAAAAACAAAAAAAAGAAACAGACTCTTAACTGTAGAGAACAAACTGATGGTTACCAGTGGGGAGATGGCTGGGGGCGGGGGGGAGCGGGTGAACTAGGTGAGGGGGATTCAGGAGTGCACTTGTGACGAGCATTGGGTAATATATGGAAGTGTTGAATCACCATACTGTACACCTGAAACTAATAGTACACTGCATGTGAACTAACTGGAATTTAAACAAAAGCTTAAAAAAACAAAACCAAAAACCCCAAACTTCCAAGTATGCCCTAGAGCAAATAATTCCGATAGTTCTCCCCTTCAGCATGGTAACACTGACCCCACATTTTGAGCGATAATACTTTGGGCTCCACTTCTAGCATTAGGATGGGGTTTTAGTACACTAAATGGGAGAACATTCTTACAAGTTTAAGATGGGGAGAAGCTCTTTTTAAGCAAGATGCAAAACTGGGGAGCTGCAGAAAGAAGACCGACAGATGTGGCTAAATCAGTATTTAAAGTCCTTTTTTTTTTTAATTAATTTTATTTTATTATATTATGTTAATCACCATACAGTACATCCCCTGATTCTGATGTAAAGTTTGATGCTTCATTAGTTGCGTATAACACCCAGTGCACCATGCAATACGTGCCCTCCTTACTACCCACCACCAGTCCATCCCCTTCCCCCACCCCCTCCCCTCTGAAGTCCCCAGTTTGTTTCCCATAGTCCATAGTCTCTCATGTTTCATTCCCCCCTCTGATTACCCCCCTTTTCTTTATCCCTTTCTTCCCCTACCGATCCTCCTAGTTCTTATGTTCCATAGATGAGAGAAATCATATGATAATTGTCTTTCTCTGCTTGACTTATTTCACTTAGCATTATCTCCTCCAGTGCCGTCCATGTTGCAGCAAATGTTGAGAATTCGTTCTTTCTGATAGCTGAGTAATATTCCATTGTATATATGGACCACAGCTTCTTAATCCAGTCATCTGTTGAAGGGCATCTCGGCTCCTTCCATGATTTGGCTATTGTGGACAATGCAGCTATGAACATTGGGGTGCATATGGCCCTTCTCTTTACTACGTCTGTATCTTTGGGGTAAACACCCAGTAGTGCAATGGCTGGGTCATAGGGTAGTTCAATTTTTAACTTTTTAAGGGACCTCCACACTGTTTTCCAGAGTGGCTGTACCAACTTGCATTCCCACCAACAATGTAGGAGGGATCCCCTTTCTCCACATCCTCTCCAACAATTGTTGTTTCTTGCCTTGTCTATCTTTGCCATTCTAACTGGCGTAAGGTGGTATCTCAGTGTGGTTTTGATTTGAATTTCCCTGATGGCTAATGATTTTGAACATTTTTTCATGTGTCTGTTAGCCATTTGTATGTCTTCATTGGAAAAGTGTCTGTTCATATCTTCTGCCCATTTTATGATTTGTTTATTTGTTTCTCGTGTATTGAGTTTGAGAAGTTCTTTGTAGATCTTGGATACCAGTCCTTTATCTGTGGTGTCCTTTGCAAATATATTCTCCCATTCCGTGGGCTGTCTCTTAGTTTTTTTGACTGTTTCCTTGGCTGTGCAGAAGCTCTTTATCCTGATAAAGTCCCATAAGTTCATTTTATCTTTTATTTCTCTTGCCTTTGGAGATGTGTCGTGAAAAAGGTTGCTCTGGCCGATGTCATAGAAGTTGTTGCCTATGTTCTCCTCTAGAATTTTGATGGATTCCTGTCTCACATTGAGGTCTTTCATCCATTTGGAGTTTATTTTTGTGTATGGTGTGAGAGAGTGGTCAAGTTTCATTCTTTTGCATGTAGCTGTCCAATTTTCCCAGCACCATTTATTGAAGAGACTGTCTTTTTTCCACCGGATGTTTTTTCCTGCTTTATCAAAGATTAGTTGCCCAAAGAGCCGAGGGTCCATTTCTGGGTTCTCTATTCTGTTCCATTGGTCGATGTGTCTGTTTTTGTGCCAGTACCATGCTGTCTTTGTGATCACAGCTTTGTAGTACAGCTCGAAATCCGGCATTGTGATGCCCCCAGCTTTGTTTTTCCTTTTCAACAGTTCCTTGGAGATTCGGGGCCTTTTCTGGTTCCATACAAATTTAAGGACTATTTGTTCCAGTTCTTTGAAAAATGTCCTCGGTATTTTGATCGGGATAGCATTGAAAGTGTAGATTGCTCTGGGTAGTATGGACATTTTAACTATGTTAATTCTTCCAATCCATGAGCATGGAATATTTTTCCATCTTTTTATGTCTTCCTCAATATCTTTCAAAAGTGATCTATAGTTTCTAGCATATAGGTCCTTTACGTCTCTGGTTAAGTTAATTCCAAGGTAACGCATGGTTTTTGGTGTTATTGTAAATGGGATGGATTCCCTAATTTCTCTTTCTTCAGTCTCGTTATTCGTGTATAGAAATGCAACTGATTTCTGGGCATTGATTTTGTATCCTGCCACCTTACTGAATTGTTCTATAACTTCTAATAGTTTGGGAGTGGATTCCTTTGGGTTTTCCATATAGAGTATCATGTCATCTGCAAAGAGAGACAGTTTGACTTCTTCTTTGCCGATTTGGATACCTTTGATCCCTTTTTGTCTTCTGATTGCTGTTGCAAGGACTTCTAGTACTATGTTGAATAATAGTGGCGAGAGTGGGCATCCTTGTCGTGTTCCTGATCTTAAGGGAAAGGCTTCCAGCTTTTCCCCATTGAGAATAATGCTTGCAGTAGGCTTTTCATAGATGGCTTTTATGAGATTGAGAAATGTACCCTCTATTCCTACACTCTGAAGGGTTTTAATCAGGAAAGGATGCTGTATTTTGTCAAATGCTTTTTCTGCATCAATTGAGAGGATCATATGGTTCTTGAGTCTTTTCTTGTTGATATGATGTATCACATTGATTGATTTGCGAGTGTTGAACCATGCTTGCATCCCAGGTATGAATCCCACTTGGTCATGATGGATAATCCTTTTAATGTACTGTTGGATTCTATTAGCAAGGATCTTGTTGAGGATTTTGGCATCCATATTCATTAGAGAAATCGGTCTGTAATTCTCCTTTTTGAGGGGGTCTTTGCCTGGTTTGGGGATCAAGGTAATATTAGCCTCATAGAATGAGTTTGGTAGCTTTCCTTCTGTTTCTATTTTTTGAAATAGCTTTAGGAGAATAGGTATTATTTCTTCTTTGAATGTTTGGTAGAATTCCCCAGGAAAACCGTCTGGGCCTGGAGTTTTATTATTTGGAAGGTTGTTTATCACTGACTCAATTTCTTCATAGTTAATTGGCCTATTTAAGAAATCTATTTCTTCCTGTTTCAGTCTTGGTAGTTTATAGGTTTCCAGGAAGGCCTCCATCTCTTCCAGATTGTTTAGTTTTTTGGCATATAGCTGTTGATAAAAGTTTCTAATAATCCTTGCAATTTCAATGGTGCTGGTCGTGACCTCTCCCTTTTCAGTCATAATTTTAATAATCTCAGTCCTTTCTCTTTGTTTTTGGACAAGTTTTGCCAGTGGTCTATCAATTTTATGGATTCTCTCAAAGAACCAGCTTCTAGTCCTGTTGATCTGCTCTACTGTGGTTCTGGTCTCTAATTCATTGATTTCTGCTCTAATCTTGGTCAACTCCTTCCTTGTCAGTGGGTTAGGCCTGTCCCTCTGTTGCTGTTCCAGTTTCTTGAGGTGAGAATATAGAAACTGCATTTTAGATTTTTCTATTCTTTTGAGTGAGGCTTGGATGGCTATGTATTTCCCCCTTAGGACTGCCTTTGCAGTATCCCATAGGTTTTGGACCGTTGTGTATTCATTCTCGTTGGTCTCCATAAATTGTTTAATTTGTTTTTTGATTTCCTGGTTTATCGAGTCATTCTTGAGCAGGATGGTTCTTAGCCTCCAAGTGTTTGAGTTTCTTCCAGGTTTTTCCTTGTGGTTGAGTTCCAATTTCAGAGCGTTGTGGTCTGAGAATATGCAGGGGATAATTTCAATCTTTTGGTATTGGCTGAGACCTGTTTTGTGTCCCAGAGCATGATCTATTCTTGAGAATGTTCCATGGGCATTTGAATAGAATGAGTATTCTTTGGTTCTGGGGTGTAGTGTTCTATATATATCTATGAGGTCCAACTCGTCGAGTATGGCATTCAAAGCCTTTGATTCTTTGCTTAGTTTTTGCCAGGGTGTTCTGTCTATTTCTGATAGTGGGGTGTTGAGGTCCCCTACTATTACTGTGTTCTTATCTATATGTCTCTTTATTTTGGTTAAGAGTTGGCTTGTGTATCTTGCTGCTCCCCTGTTGGGGGCATATATATTAATAATTGTCATATCCACTTGTTGAATACTTCCTTTAAGAATAATATAGTGCCCTTCTGTATCTCTCTCTATGGCCTCTAGTTTAAAATCCAGTCTATCTGATATGAGAATTGCTACTCCAGCTTTCTTTTGAGGTCCATTTGCGTGGAAGATGGTACTCCATCCCCTTACTCTAAGTCTGAATGCATCTTTGGGTTCAAAATGAGTCTCTTGTAGACAGCAAATGGATGGGTCATGTCTTTTTATCCAATCTGCAACCCTGTGGCGTTTTATGGGAGAGTTTAAGCCATTTAGATTGATAGAGATTATTGACAGATATGATTTTAATGATGCCATTTCTCTTTAAAGTCTTTGTATCGGTTGTGACTTGCTGCTCTGTATCACTCTTGGGGCCTTTTTACCTTTATAGAGCCCCCCTTAATATCTCCTGTAGGGCTGGTTTCGTGGTTACGAAATTGGTTAATGATTGGCGATTTTGGAACGTCTTTATTTCTCCATCAATTCTGAATGACAGCTTTGCTGGATAAAGGATCCTTGGCTGCATGTTTTTCTCTGAAAGAGCTTTAAAAATGCCCCCCCAAGCCTTTCTCTCATTCCAGGTCTCTGTAGACAGGTCTGACGTAATCCTGATACCTTTGCCTTGGTACGTGAGAAATTTCTTTGCCCTGGCCGCTTTCAATACTGTATCCTTGGATCTAATATTTGCGAATTGCACTATGACATGCCGTGGCGTAGGTTTGTCCTGGTTGAGCTTGGATGGGGTCCTCTCTGCCTCTTGGACACGAATGCTTGTTTCCCTTGCTAGATTAGGGAAGTTTTCAGCTACAATTTGTTCAAATATCTCTTCTAGACCTCTGTTTTTCTCCACCCCTTCAGGGATGCCGATGATTCTGACATTGGATCGTTTCATAGAGTCAGTAATCTCCCGTAATCTACATTCGTGGGCGTGGATTTTTTTAAGACCAGCTTCTATTTTCGTTTTTTCTTCTACTAACCCATCCTCCAATTCGCTAACGCGTTCCTCTGCCTCGGTGACCCTGGCCGTCAGAGCCTCTAGTTTTGACTGTATTTGGCCCATAGAATTTTTAATTTCTGTCAGATTCGCTCTCATTTCTGCCCTTAGGGATTCTATATTCTCAGCAACGCTTTCTCTGATGCTTTTTTCAAGTTTACTCATCATCTTGACCATTGTTGCTCTGAATTCCATTTCTGATAATTGGGATACATCCATATGTATTAATTCTGTGGCCGAGGCCAATTCTGTGGCAGAGGCCACAGACTCATTATCTTTTCTTTGCTGGGGGGGACTTCTCCTTCTCGTCATTCTGATGAAGAGAGATTGCAGGGTTGTCCAGAGCCCAAGTGTTGACTGGGACCCAGGCCGTGCGCCCTTGTTTTATAGAGATCTTAGGGATGTGGGCTTCTTCCTTAAAGAGTTTATTTATTTATTTGAGAGAGAGAGAGACAGTCAGCAAGAAAGGGAACCCAAGCAGAGGAGTGGGAGAGGAAGAAGCAGGTTCCCGGTGGAGAAGCCCGATGAGGGACTCCTTTCCGGAACGTTGTAAACACACCCTAATCCGAAGACAGGTGCTTGGTGACTGCGCCACTCAGGCGCTCCGGGTTGTGGGCTTCTTGATTTTTCAGCCTGCCTTCTGGGGGAGGGGCCTGCCTGCCGGTACTCAGAAAACCCTGTTTGGGTAGAGTCTCTGTGTCCCTTGCGAGGGGGGATGGGGATGGGCACCCTGTGAGCCGGTATTTCCGGGCTTTTGTTCTCTGGCGGCTTTCCCTGGCGGTTTGCTATGCCTCTTCTGAGAGAGCAGCAGCGGCTGAAATTCAGCCTCTGTCTCAGAACAGAGGGATCGCGGATCGTTCTCCACTGATGTTCTGGCCACTTTAACTCTGTTTCTGTTGGTGCTGCTCAACCCTGCAGCATCCCGGGCTGTGCGCCCCACACCCGGCGTCCCAGCCCTCACTTCCAGGGCCGGCACGTCTCTGTCCTTTGTGTTTCCAACCCCGCCCGCCGCCAGCCGCCCCGCGCGGGCTCCCGGAGCTCCCCGTCTCAGTCTGGTGTCTCACGGGTGCTGACCGCGAGTCCGCCTGCTCCCCCGTGCAGGTGGCCCTCCAGCCGCCAGCCGCCCCGCGGACGCTCCCGGAGCTCCCGGTCTCAGCCTCGATCCAGTGAGCACACCGGAGCTCCGGAGCTCCGTGAGATGCTTGGTGGTGCACGCTCCCGGCTCACGGACTCAGTCTGCCGTTTCCAGAGTGCGGGTCCGCGGTCCGCCCGCTCCCCGGTGCAGGTGGCCCGCCAGCCGCCCTGCGCGCGCGCTCCTGGAGCTCGCGTTCTAAGTCTGTTGTCTCGCGGGTGCCGTCCGCGAGTCCGCCTGCTCCCCCGTGCAGGTGGCCCGCCAACCGCCAGCCGTCCCGCGTGCGCTCCCGGAGCTCCCTTCTCAGCCTGCTGTCTCAAGCGTGCGGGTCCGCGGTCTGTCCGCTCCCCCTTGCAGGTGGCTACCGCTTCCCGGCGCCCTGACACGGCGGCTCCCTCCCCCTTCTGTTTAGCTTCCGATATCTGTGCGCGGTTTCACGGCTCCCCGCTTCGTACCTCGATACTCAGCGCTGGAGATGTTCATTTGTAGAGATCCAGATGTATCTTCCTGCGTCTCAGGCTGATTCCGTGGATATTCCTGCTTCTGGTACCTATCCAGCTCAACTCAGGGGACCGGCTGAAAAAGGGGTCCCCTACTCCTCCGCCATCTTAACCTCCCCCTCAGTATTTAAAGTTCTATCAGGGGCTGGCTCAGTCGGTTAAGCGTCTGCCTTCAGCTCAGGTCATGATCTCAGGGTCCGGGAATCAAGTCCCGCATCGGGGTCCCTGCTCTGCTGGGAGTCTGCTTCTCCCTCTTACTCTCGCTCTGTGATCTCTCTCTCTCTAATAAATAAAATCTTTAAAATAAATAAAATAAAGCTCTATCAAATGAATACCAAGTGAAAGTTCAAACGTGAAATACTGTAAATATTCCAAACATTTTTAATAGAAAAATCATTAATAAACGTGATTATGTCATTTATTATACAGCCATTTTATGGAATCTTACGTAGTGGTTACCAAAAAAGATGCAAAGTTGTATGCACAGCTTTGGCAAAATTTCCAAGACACAGAGCTAAGGGTCCAGAACAAGTCCCAGAATTGGCTCCATAGACAGATGGGTCCTGTTTATGTTTAAAAAGTGCACGTGATAATCATCATAAAATTTCATGGAAAATGGACTATACTTATCTATAATGAACTGTTCGTGGTGGTTTATCTCCAAGGAGGAGGATGGGGTCCGTGGGTGAAGGATGAATTTCACTTTCTGGCCTATAAATTTCTGAATTGCTGGGTTTTTACAAAGAGAATGGATTCATGTGTTTCCTTGGTGTCGTATGTAAGAGACAAAGCAAATCATCACATTTGGAATCAGATCGTGAGGCTGTCATCCTGCCTCTCATGAATTTTAGCTTTGTCACCTGTGGCAACTGGCTCAGTCAAACCCAGGCAACAATACCTGCCTCCTAATAATGCTAAGAGCACTGAATAAGACAAATCATAACTACTGTTTATTGAGCACCTACTGTATACCAGGCTTTTTAATGGACCATTGCCTTTTAAATACACTATCACGATGATCCACAGTGGCAGCCTCCTAACATAGCTATTGCTAGTGATTTGCATGTAAGGAAACAGAGGCCCAGAGAGGTGAACTAACTTGTCCAAGGTCACACAGCAGGGGATGGGGGGTGGGGACCTGGATCTTTTTGACTCTGAGATCAAGCCAGTTCCCCCATGTTCCCCACTCAAGGTCCTTTTGTTTTCTCTCTCAGAATGGTGCTGGCACTGGGCTTAGCCTACACCCTGGAATCAACCTTAGGCCAGGTCCCACACAGCCCCCAGGCTGGGCCCTGCAGAAAGGGGACCAGGAATTCCTGACTCACGGCCGCAGCCGATTGCTCACAGGCCGTGTCTGGAAGCGCCCATCTCCCACTTCCTCTGAAATAGATAACAGTGATTTTAGCCTCAAATGCTCCCGGTATAAACACGTGAACAGTAATAAATCTGGGCTGAAAAAAAAAAAAAAAAGAGCCTCCTTGTAAAATAGCAGCCAGGGACTTGCATTATAAAACTCTCTACCCCACTACAGCCTGCTGGAACCCTACTCTGAGGAACCCCCGCCAAAGAAAGGGAAGGAAGGAGAGAAGATCAGGAGACAGGTGTCACGGTCAGTAGGGGTTAATTAGAACCATCAGTGGCAGAGGCTAAATGGATGCTAAAAACAAGGAATGGATAATTGGGTATTTGAATTGTTTACAGCAGGGTACACAATCTGATTTCTCTTTGTAAACCAGAACTTTTCAGTAAAGCCCAATATACCTACAAATATCAGCTAAGCCCTTTTAAGGGCTTACTGTGTGTCAGCAGCTCTTTTAGAAATTTCCACAAATTAATCCATTCGATCCCTCATGACAACTCATTATCCCAATTTTCCAGATGAGGAAATGGAGGCCCAGAGAAGTCAGGTAAGTTCCCAAAGCACAGACAGCGTCTGCACCCCTAACCACCACTTTAACTGCCTCGAAAACACCGGCATGGGGAAGTTGTTTGCATTGAAATCAAGGAAGGAGCTGGAAGTCGAGTCTGGATTTACATGGTGCAGAGAGGTTAGCCTCAACACAAAACTGACCCTGAGTATATCAAGATACTCAGAAGTCTGGAGAAGAGAGCTGGACTGCCCAGAGAGTGGAATAAGCTCTCAAGCTGATCTGATCTGGATCGGAGGATTCCGGAGACCCAGCTCTCATCTGGGTTATGTTTCTGAAGGATGTTGCTACTTCCTCTCCCCCAGATCCCTCTCAGGGGTCAAGAAGTCCTAATGTGTGCTGAGCCCCGTGTCCTCTGGTCCTTAGCAGTTGAGGTCCTCCGGCCCAGTTCTACTATACCACTGTCCTTGTTTGGTTGCACTGGGACTTAAAGGAATCAATCTCACCTCTGCCCCACTGCCCTCAGGGCAAAATACATCTAGAACTATAAACGCAGAGGTCAGGTGGGGGGATCAACTGCCAGCTCCATTAGTGGGATTGCCTGAATGGAGAACATGGCTGATACTCCCCCGCTAATGGGTTTCCGTCAACTTTCCCGGAAGTCGAGCCCAGTGCCGTCCAACAGAACTTTCCGTGATAAAGAGAATGTCCTGTATCTGCTCTGTCCAAGAGGAAGCCGCAAGCCACGTGTGGCTGTTGAGAGGCTGAAGAGTGTCTGGTACAACCGAGGAAGTACATTTGAAATTTGTACTCAATTTTAATTCTAAGAGCTACATATGGCTAGCAGCTACGGTTGGGGACAACACAGCCTAGACGCTGGAGCACACCCTCTGGGTAAGAGCCAGAGACCATGACGGCAAGAAGGGGAATAGCAGCCTAAGACCAACGGAGTCTGTATTTGTTTCCTATTGCTGCTGCAATAAATTACCAAAACGTAGTGGCTTAAAGCAACACAACTGTGTTACTTATGGTCCTGGTTGCCAGAAACTCAAGTCTCTTTCTCTCCTTATCACATCCCCTTCCCTCTTATAAGGATGTTGCGATGACATTGGGCCCAACCGGAGACTCCAGGATAAGCTTCTCATCTCACAACACTTAACTGAATCATATCCGCAAAACTCCTTTTGCCATGTAAGGTAATACATTTAGAAATTCTGGGAATTAGGATGTGGACATCTCTGGAAGTGGGAGGTCATTATTCTGCCTACCACAGAGCCCTGTACTAGTACAGTGAGAAATGGACTTCCAGATCTGCCTCAGAAGCCTGCCTCTGGGGCCTGATCCAGAGGTGTTTACCCCATTGGGGGCTGAAACTGGAAAAGAATGCAGGGCACCCTGCTTAACTCTAAGGGATGCTATTTGCTCCTTTTATGCAAATGAGACCTCATGGAGTTTTGCAGTGCACAACCTGAGCACATGTACATGGGGCTCTGGGAGAAACTTCTATCCTGCAAACAGGCCCTCATGAAAGGAGAGAGAGAAGAAAGGTAAGAGCATACATAGTCAATTCCTTCTCCTGGTTTGGCTAATTAGATTAGGCCTGCTTCATCCCTTGGTGGAAGATTCAGTGAACAAAAAGTAGGAAATGCATTTTTTCCAAGTACTTTTCACCTCCTAGAAAATGGGTTAAAAGTTCCTCATAGAAACATGAGGATAGGAGAAGTTTCCCCTACAGGGCTGTCTGGCTCACAGCATCCAGCTCCTAGTTGGCTGGAATAAACATTTTTCCCCACACCACAACACATACCCAACACCTCCCCACCCCAAATGTTCCTGGACCGACGCAGCCAGAAGACTGATAAGACCAAAAGTCCCTCACTGGCAAGGATTGCCCTTTATAGCGGGCCCACAAAAATGTCCTGTGAGGTTGACCTTTCCCCACTGTGGAGAACTGAGTGAAATCAGCATTCTTTATAGCTCTCTCTGCTTTAACCATACCCCAGCTCCCTTAAAGAAGAGGATTTGTCATTTTAGCCACAATTTTCCCCTCTACCTAGTACCAGTAACAGAATTTCTCTGGCTCTCTCCCCACACAGATGGGGAGAGCTCCAACTACCATCAGACTCCCGGCCCAGGGAGTTCTGAAACTCTTCGGGGTTGAGGGGGGCACTCACGTGTGCTCACCAATGTCCCCTCCCAGCCACCAGGTAGCATGGGACATTCTTTCTCTGATGGTCCAGCAATGACATCTCGCCGTTCCTCCGATGGTCTGGGTGCATTTCAGCTTCTGCGACTCCTCTGATGGTGTCTCAAGCTGGGCCAATTACAGCCTGACCACTCTTTGTTCCAGCCCCTCCCACTAAGGCCACCACCAGAGCTGCCTTGAGTCACCAGGATCTGACGAGAGCTAGCGGCATGGTTCCCTTAACCTTGCCTCCTACTTTGTTACCATGACCTTTTTCTGGGGCTCTGCCTTAGACAGCGATAAGTGTCAGGAAGTTGGTGAAACACTGAGATAAGTGTGTGACTTGAGGGCCGCAGGAGGGCAACTTTAACAGGGCGGTCATAACGTCTTCTCTGAGGAATAAGATTTGAGCCCTCCCTTAACCGGAAGGATGAGAAGAGGCAGCCGTGCAAAGGGCTTGGAGCAAGAGTGGCCCAGGCAGAAGGAGAGTTTGTGCAGAGACCCCGAGGCTTGGGCACACTGGCTTTTGTGCGAGGACCAGAAAGAAGAGCAGTGTGACTGGAGCTAAGTGATCAAGGACAGAGGGCCCAGAGACCAAGTGAGAAAGTGCCAGAATAGAAAGTGGTCAGATCATCAGGGCTTTGTTAGCCATAGTAAGACATCCGAGGGGCTCATAAATTTGGGGGTCTCCAAAACTAGGTAGATGGGGCATCATTCACGGAGTTGGTGAAGTGGGAGAAGAGAGGAATGGGCTCATGAAGGGTGTGAGGTGGAACTAGACTTTTCTGTCGGAAGGAGGCAGCAGGACTGTCCGCCAGGAGGCTGGACGCTTGGGACCGTTTGCCCAGTACAAGAGATGATTTGAGCAGGTTGCCCAGTGTCTGCCCAGAGATCTCTCTAGAAGTGGCCAAATAGCCTCCCAGCTGCAAAAATAGAATGAGACTCGCAGATGCACTGACAAATGACATTCCCACTCCCTTCATTAATCCCACCCTCACTAAGTCAGCTAACAGACTACTGTGTCTGAAATAGTGAATCAGCCACAACTTAAATCAGGTGGTCTTGTGCTCCCGCTGAAAATCTTCTATTGGGCTCCCATTATATTTAACGGAAAAAAAAATTCATGCTCCTGATCCAGGTGTTAAAGCAGGACTAGCAGCCGGATCAGGCACGTCCCCAAATCTCAGCAGCCAAACTCATTAGAAGGTGACTTCTTGCATATATGCTTTGGACTGAATGTTTGTGTGCCCCCAAAGGTCATATGTTGAAGCCATCATCAGCATTGTGATGGTATTAGGAAATGGGGCCTTTGGGAGGTAATTAGGTTCAGGTGAGGTCACGAAGATGGAGCCCTCGTTATGGGATTAGCGTACTTCTAAGAAGAAGAGACTAGAGTTCTCTCTCTCTTGCTCGCTCTCTCTCTCTCAGCCGCAAGACGATACAGCAAGAAGGCAGCCCTCTGCAAGAGGGCTCGCTCCTGACCTTGGACTTCCCAGCCTCCAGAACACTGAGAAACAAATGTCTTTGTTAAAGTTACCCAGTGTGGTATTCATTATAGCAGCGCAGGCAGACTAAAGTCCAAACAAGTGATCCTGATGAATGGCAGCTGACCTTCATTAGTGATTCAAGGATTCAGGCTCCTGCCCTCTATGGCTCCACCATCTTAAACAGGTTGCTTCTAAGGTCACTATATTAGAGAAAGAGCAGCAAGCACTGCGCCATTGGAGATGCCATTGGCTAGAATGCAGTCACGTGACCAATCTAACTGCAAGGAAGGCTGGGAAATGTAGTCTAGGTCTGTGGCCAGGAGGGTGAGGCATACAATACCCCACGGGCTCTGCCCTCCATGCTTACAGAGTCCCTCACAATCTGGCCCCCGTCTACATCTCCAACATCATCTCCCACAATTCTGTCCTCACCTGCCATGCCTCAGCTTTCTTTCTGTTTCTTGCGCATCAAAACCCAAAC
Organism: Ailuropoda melanoleuca; assembly: GCF_002007445.2. NCBI lineage: Eukaryota > Metazoa > Chordata > Mammalia > Carnivora > Ursidae > Ailuropoda > Ailuropoda melanoleuca. The sequence goes on from NC_048232.1 coordinate 74,464,910, forward strand.
CTTCCAAGCTTTTTCCTGTCTCAGAACCTTTGTACTGATGGTTGGTCTGACCTCTCACTGGCTGATTCTTCCCATCATTGCTCCCCTTCATTCAGAGATCACCTCCTCCACTCCATGAGACCCCAGCCTCCCCCATCAGTTCCCAGCCCTTTACCTGACTTTGATTTTCTTTATTCCATTTTGTGCTATCCAAAACTATATGATTTATTTGCTTATTAGTTGTCTCTTGCCTATTAAAATGGAAATATCAAATTAGAATTGTTCTCTGTCATACTCTCTGCCAGAACACAGAGTAGGGGCTCAATAACTATGGGTTGAACGAAGGGATGAATATCCCCAGGATTGCCTCTCTATCAGTGGTCCCCTCTGCAGTTTCAAGGCAATCTGGAATAGGGCTTAGCAACCAAGCAGCCGGGAATCAAGTCTCATTTCCACATGATCTGGGATGATAAATACACAAGCCTCTAAAGTCTTAGCTCCCTTAGCGGTAAATCATAATTATCCTGAGGATTAGAAATGATGTCTCTAAGATGCTGGAGACTTCATAGGAGCTCAAATAAGTGGTAGCAGCCTGCCATGGCAAGTGTCGAGAGAAATAAGTTGCTCTTTTTATTACCTTTTATAGAGGTCCCACTCCATGCCAGCCGCTGGGCTGGTAAAGGCCATGAGTGATGAGAGGGGGGTGCTGTTCTTTCCTCTGTACAAAGTAATAGGGTTGCCAAATTTAGAGAAAGAAACACAGGATACGTGGTTAAATTTGGGTTTCAGACAAATGAACGATTATTCAGCATAAGCGTGTCCTATGCAATATATACCTACATACATACCCATGCTGTGAAAAAGTGAAGCACAACCGTATAACTGTGTTTTACATTGAAATATGTATTGCATATCTTACAGATGCCAGGCATGGTCAAGTAAACCAAAGTAATAAAACAGAATCCCAGCCCTGGAGGAATAATGTTGCCCTTGCTGAGAACATACGGGTCAGTGTTTTGAGGGGAAATTTTGCAATGAATGTCAATGGTCTTAAAAATATTCTTATTCCTTGACCTAGAAATCCCACTGCATATGAATTTCTGAAGTATAATTGGTTTTCTATGTCCTTAGTATATTTCATAATTTTTTGGCACAGGTTACATCAAGCTTCATCAAGAAAAATAAAAAAGAAATGATTGGAAACAAACAAACCGAGGGCTTCTGGAGGGGATCTGGGGGGTGATGGGGTAACTGGGTGATGGGCATTAAGGAGGGCATGTGATGGAATGAGCACTGGGTATTATATACAACTGATGAATCACTAAATTCTACCTCTGAAACTAATAAATAAATAAATAAACTTTAAAAGAAAAAAAATGAAATGATCCAGACTAATGCTCTTATAGGAAACTGGGAACTGTTATGGATTGAAATAAGAGTCTTTACAATCAGGGTAACAGGAGATCATTAGGGTGGACTTTGATTCAATATAACAGGAGTTCTCATAAAAAGTGAGACCCAGAGACGGACACAGGAGAGGGCTGATGATGGGAAGAGACACAGGGAGAAGGTGGCCATCCACAAGCCGGGGAGTCTGGGGCAGGTCCTTGCCTCACGGTCCTCGGAAGGACCAACCCTGCCAACACCTTGATTTTGGACTTATGGTCTCTAGGACCATGAGACAGCAAACATTGTCTAAACCTTTCACTGTGTGGTATCATGTTATGGCAACCCTGGCAAACTAACACCAGAACATTGTAGCTCAATTTTCAATTTCTGGGATGAAATGGATCATGAGTTTCTTTTTCTTCTATTTTGTTTAATTTGGCACATGATTTGAAATCTGTCTTTTCCTTGGGTTAAACAAATTGACGTACGATAGAAAACTTCGCAGCCATAGCTATGAACAACAGATTAGGATGGCAAGATATTCCCATCTATCGTCAAATGAAAAAAGTTCGGGGTGAAGCTTCCAAGATTCAAATACTGGCTCCACCACTCATGGGCCGCCTTATTTAACCTCCCCCTGACTCAGTTTCCTCATCCCTAACCTGGGGATGGTCATATTCAGACCTACCTCATAGTATTATTTTGGAAGATTAAGCAAGCTAAAACACACAAGGACATAAGAGAAATACCTGCACATGGAAGGTCCTCTATAAATGCCAGTTATTACAATTAGTACAGTTTGAATCCATATTTGGAATCAAAAATCACTTATATAAATTATATAGAGGGTGTCAGGGAGATTATATATATATATATATTCTAGATAAGTAACAGCTATTCGTTATGGATGGTGGGGTTACAGGTGATTTCTATTTTCTTCTTTTTCTTTATATTTATTAACTGTTTTACAAGAAGCACGTGTTGCTTATACAACACATTTTAGGGAATGTTTTTATTATTTTAGAAATGTTCTATCTTTTGACATTCCTAAAATTATATTGCAACACAGGGATATTCAAGGAGTTGATCGACAGCCAGTTAACGAAAGAACATTTCGTCCCCGTGAGCCGAGCTTGGGCTTTTGGTGACAGGGAGAGAGAGGCCTGCACATTTGTCACTGGCCGAGCTTAGCCCTTCTTCCTGCTCTGCGGCTGGTTAGCCCACGGAGGAGGGCTGCGAGTACAAAGGAGAAGGGCTCGTAGACCACAGCCCGTGAACAGAGGGAAGAGCTAACCTCTGCTGGTAGGTGACCTGACCTTTGCTGAGGGCGTCCTCTGTCTATGGTGGGTGTCTCCACGAGCAAGGCTTCAAGCGTTTACCCCCTTAGTGCGTTCTATTTATGCATATTCAAGAAGCATTGAAGAAGGCTGTGCTACGCACCAGGTCCCATGTGAAGCATACAGAAGAGGATCCAGAGGTAGTCGCCGCTCTCAGAAAGCTCTCACCCCAATGCCAAAGACAGATGGCAGATGCTACACCGTGAGCAGTGACAATACGCACAGATTGCTGAAGGGACGACCCACGGGGGAATGCAGACCCTCAGCAAGGCCCCTTGAGCCACAGAAGCTGTGGCCCGCAGCTCTTCTCCAGGACCCCTTCGGAGCCCGTTTGGTTGATTTGGCGTTGTTAGGCCCCCTATCGAATCCCCGGCACCCCTAGCCCAGGGGAAAGGTCAAACATCGCCCTTGACGTTTTGTTCTTTGATATTTACACAACCAGCAGAGGAGAGGAACCCACACATCTGAGAATGAAAAGCATTCCAGTCCCAAGAAACACAGACGTTCCATTTTCTGACACAGGTGTGCCCCTGCCAGGTTAATAATAGCTAATAAAAAACATTTGCAAAGAGCTTTGCAAATTTGATAAAAGGCATTAAAAAGATCCTGGTCAGTGTTGAGAGATATGTAAATGTTCAATTACAAGCTGTAATAACTGGAGAGCATTCTATAAACTCACTCCGGAATCTCGGGCCTTGGACCAAGAAAACGCCACTGCTTCACGTCACCATCTCCGGGGCCCTGCCTTCCTCCCAGACGCTGAGCCGCCTCCTAAAAGGCTCACCCTGTGGGTTGTGCTCTTGGCAACCCGCAGTCCTTGCTACCCTCAAGATGCCTGCAAAGACCCAGGGAGGGGCTCTGAAGCTGACGTAGGTCAGAAAAGAAAACAAAGATCTGAGCCTGGGAAGGAAGGAGGAGATTAATGAGTCCTCCTCATCACCACCAATGTCAAGGCCACCTTTACCATCATCATCCTCTCCTGGAGGAGATTTCATTGAGCACCAATGCTGTGCTCAGCATTACTGGGGCTACAGCATGAGCGAGACGGAGATTTCTGCCCTCGTGAAACTCCCATGCTCCTGGAAGAGGGACAATAAAAAGTTTTCAGAAAATTCCAGATGATGGTAAATGTTTGAGAAGAGATAAAGCAAGGTGATGTGCTAGAGAGGAGCTTAGGCAAGGAGAAACCTCAACCAGGAGATGAGAGACCTATCCTTGGAGGTTAGAGCCTAGTGGTAAGAAGGGGCCATGAGGCCAAAAACCCATGAGGAGAGGTCTCAGTGCAGAGGGAACAGCATGTGCAAAGGCCCTGAGGTAGGACGGGGCTTGGCATGTTTGAGGAGTTGAAACAAGACTGGTGTGCTTGCACAGTGTGCAATAAACTACTAGAAGAGGGTAGAAGACAGGCCAGGGAACATACACAGGGCCAGACTATGTGGGGTTTGTAGACTGTGACCAAGAGACTGGGTTTTGCTCATAGCTTTATTGAGCACAACTATTGTGTCCTACAAGGCAAGAAACAACAAATGTTGTAGAGGATATGGAGAAAGGGGAACCCTCCTACATTGTTGGTGGGAATGAAGTTGGTACAGCCACTCTGGAAAACAGTGTGGAGGTCCCTTAAAAAGTTAAAAATAGAGCTATGCTATGACCCAGGAATTGCACTGCTGGGTATTTACCCCAAAGATACAGATGTAGTGAAGAGAAGGGCCATATGCACCCCAATGTTCATAGCAGCATTGGTCCACAATAGCTAAATCGTGGAAGGAGCCAAGATGCCCTTCATCAGATGACTGGATAAAGAAGATGTGGTCCATATATACAATGGAATATTACTCAGCTATCAGAAAGAACAATTACCCAACATTTGCAGGAACATGGATGGGACTGGAGGGGATTATGCTAAGTGAAATAGGTCAAGCAGAGAAAGACAATTATCATATGGTTTCACTCATTTATGGAACATAAGAAATAGGAAGATCGGTAGGAGAAGGAAGGGAAGAATGAAGGGGAGGTAATCAGAAGGGGGAATGAAACATGAGAGACTATGGACTCTGGGAAACAAACTGAGGGCTTCAGAGGAGAGGGGGATGGGGGACTGGGATAGACCAGTGATGGGTAGTAAGGAGGGCACGTATTGCATGGAGCACTGGGTGATACGCAATGACTCCAGGAACACTACATCAAAAACTAAGGATGTACTGTATGGTGACTAACATAACATAATAAAAAATTATTATAAAAAAAATAAAGTTTTGTTTAAGAAGTTCTTCCCCCCAAAAAACAAACAAACAAACAAAAACAAAAAACAAAGAAAACTATTGTGTCCTGGGCCTTTTAGAGACACTATCTCTTTAAATCTCCATGTTAACCACCCAACGTTGATGTAATGACCACCATGTTAGAGATGACAACAATATGACATAAGAGGTCACAGCATGTGTTTTATCTCCCACAGTAAATGGCAGAGCTGGAATTTAAGTCCACATTTGTATGACTCCGAGGCCCATGCAGCTAACCACTACCTCATGCTTGGTCAAAGGGTAGGATGTTAGTGGTGACAGCGCCTCTGTGGGTTCCCCCTCCTCCCTCCTCTTCACAGCCCTCCAATGCCTGTCCCTCCTCGTTTCCCCCGCTCTTCCCCGCAGACATCTGTGGTATGTGAATAATTGAAGGGCCAGGACAAGAGAGCCTCCCTAGAACCTCACGTGACTCCCAGAGCCCAGGACTCCGCATCCATGCACAATCCTGATGTTTCCCTCCATTCAGGGCAGTAGCTCCCCTAGGGTAACTCTCTCAGCTTCCCTGGGCCCCTCTCTCCCCTCCCTCCAGGGAAGAAGGGGTGACTTAACATGCTTGGAGAGATGGAAAGGAAGCCCCTTGCCCTTCCCTTCCCTCCTCTCCCCTCTCCATTCTCCTTCCCTTCCCTTCCCTTCCCCGTAGGACCACGTGGCTCATGAGCAATATTCGTTCTGTTCTCCTACGTCGTAGGCTCTGACCGCACCGGGGAGGAGGTCCAGAGCTGCCTGTGGCTGGTGGGTAAATCTGTCTATTGCAGGGTTATTTTCAGGACACTTAAGTCTGCTCTCTGATTCACAGCTAACCCACTTCACGCTGCTTCCTGAGGAACAGATAGTGTAGTGACAATTGATGTTCAAGGATGCAAGGCCACTATGAGGCAGCCAGTGCCTGCCACCATCATCCACGGGCCTCTGCTTAAGTCCCCTGAGCAGTGGTTCCACAACAGTAACAGCTGAGTGAATCATCTTAGCTCTGCTTACCTGCCTAAGTTACTGTGAGAACTAGCTGGAACAAGATAGTGAATGACAAGGTGGCCCATGAACCAAGAAGGCCTATTAATAAGGGTAGAGGGAGAAATATATGATTAGTACAACGATACAGACACGCTTGAGGTAAAAGGATCTCTAAGCCAGGAGTAGCCAGAGAGTGTGATGAGGAGAGAACGTGGGGCAGCATGCCTCAGTTGGACCTAGCAGAGGGGCAGGGCGTTGGGGTTCAAGATCTGGGTTAGAAGTTTGGTAGCTTCCCTTACCAGCTGTGACTTAGGCAAGTGATTTAACCTCTTGGTCTAAGTCTCAGTTTCTTCATCTGTGAAATGGGTGAGGCATCTGTTCTTCTGCCTACCCAGCATCCATGCCCCTCTCCCAGTAAGAAGTTCCTGATTTTCCTTGTAAAAATCACCTGCCCCTACTCTCAGGCCATGGTCTAAAGCTGATCTCACCCTCAGGCCCAAGGTGGGCATTTGACAGAGACCTCAACAATTTGAGCAGGAAATTGGACTCATAGCCAAGGTGGGGTAGCTCAGAAAGAGACCCATGAATGTATTCGCATTCTGAGACTTTTATCGACATTCTTAAGAAGAGGGAATGTCTTCTGATTGTGAAGTAGGTGGATTACAAACCTGGAGCTGCTGGAAGAAAATTTGTCACAACAGGCAGCCTGATTGAGAAGCAGATCCTAGGACTTGATGACATTTTCTGAACTCCTGGATCTAGCCATACCTGAATCATGAAACTTCCAATGCAAATAAAGAAATTATCTTTACTTTGATGAAGCCAGTTTAAGATGTCACCTGTTACCGAAGGTTTCAACTAATAGAGCATTTAATTTAGTAATAGATTCCAAGTGCTTTAAGCCATGCCTGGCACACAGTAGCTACTCAGAATCTGAACGCCATCATCCTCACGCTCATATGAGTCCACCTTGGCGATAAGGCCTGAAACGAAGGTCTTAAGGAGGCTTAAGTTAAGTCTGTGTTATAGAAAGCAAAGGCAACACTGGCCCCCTCTACAGCTCCTTGCCTCCCGCACGGAGCCTGTGAAGCATCTCTGATTCTGGAGCCTCTGGCTGCCGGGCGAATACTGCCACCCTAAAGTTCTGCCATCCTTGGGGCACTGAAGGAAAGGTCTCACCCCTTCCCATACCCTAAAGCAGAGCCAGGGACTCCCTTCCTCAGTCACATCTACGTTAGGGTTTCTTAACTTTGGTATAATTAACATTTTGGGCCAGATAATTCTTTATTATAGAGACCTTCCTATGCATTCTAGGATGTTTAGAACGTCCCTGGGCTCCATCCCCTGGGTATCAGTAGTGCCCCTAGAACTGTGACAACCAAAATGTCTCCAGGCCTTGACAAATGTCCCCTAGGGTGGAAATCATCCCTGTTGAAAACCACTGATTTAGATCAAAGCCATGAATGTTCATTCCACTGAGAGTAAGCTTGGTGGTGAAATGTGCAACGCAAAGACCCCACAGTTTTCAGAGGCACAAGCAGTGTGAGGTTTGGAGAGTTTAATGAACAGCTTAGAAATGCAAATTACATGATAGTGATGAGAACAGCAACATGGGTAAAAAATACAACAAAGCTTCTAAAGAATGGTCATTGTCTGACTAAGTGGGAACTCAACAAACACATAGCAAGAAATGGCTATCACAGGGAAGCAGACATGTCTTAAGTATCAGCACAGAGATGTGGAAGCAAATAATATAATAGGAATGCTTGATGCGGGGCACCTAGGAGCCTCAGTCAGTTAAGCCTCTGCCTTCAGCTCGGGACACGATCCCAGGGTCCTGGGATCGAGTCCCGCATCAGGCTCCCTGCTCAGTGGGGAGTCTGCTTCTCCCTCTCCCTCTGTGCATGCTCTCTCTCTCTCTCTCACTCTCTCAAAAAAAATAAATAAAATCTTTTTTAAAAAAATAAATTAATTTTTTAAAAAAAGGAATGCTTGATGCAATGCGTTAGATAGAACACTAAGGAAATAAGACAAGAAAGGTCAATTGGGGAACATGCTAAGGGGCCTGACTTTATCTTGAAAGCCAGTGGTTCCCCAACTATTTTGCTTGCACACCCCATCAGTAACAAACTTTTGTGCATGCATCCACCCCTAATGTGTATATATATACACATATTTGCTTATGTATAAATTAAATTATACCAAGAGTTACTATTGTAATATGCTATACTCATTAGGAAACAAGCACTAAAAGACAAATGTGTAGAAGATAAAAATGAAATAAGTAATATTTTCCCCCAATGGAATTATTTCTCATTAATTAATATCTATTAATATCTATTAATGTGGACCAATGTTATCAATCAATAACTTCAGTAACTTCCATAATCAACAAATGAATATACTATGCTTCTGTTGCCAAAAAAAATTAAAAATAAAGGATTGCCATTGTCACCACCATCATCATCATCACAAACTAGCATGTATAGAGTGCTACCGGGCACTTTTCACTTATTAGCTTTTATAATCTTCATGACGGCACCACAAGAGGGACAAATATTAGACATAAATCACAGATGGGTAAACAGAGCTGTAGAGAAGTCAAGTAACCTGGCCAAGGTCACACAGCCAGCAAGGGCAAAGGATATGTCTGACTTCACAGCCCAAACTTTTAACCATGATGCCATCCTTAGATTTTGTCTGAGATTCCATCAACTGAGTGCCGAATTTATTTGATAATAATCATAGGTGACATCTAAGGAATTCCTGAGACATAAGCCTAGATAGATAGACAGATAAATAGATAGATGGATGGATAGATAGACGATAGATAGATAGATAGATGATAGATAGATAATAGAATCAGAAATACGGAGCCCGAAAAGGTGCTAGACGTAATTACGGTCTGTGAGTCCCATCCTGGAGTCTGGGCATGCCAACTTACCAGATGCTGATTAGAAGACCCATTTGGCTATCAGAGTCACCAGAAGAATTCCTTAAGTGTGATTTCATTATATAATCAGAAGTATTTCTGTATCTGAATCATAGATGGCAGGAAAGAAAATTGGTTACTATTTAGCAAATAACCCAGAAGACAGTATCTTTCAAAACATGGGAAGGAAAAGAATCAGGAAAAAAAAAAAAGTCCCAGGTACTAAAAAGTGTGAGACCCTGCTCCAGTCCAATCTTATTGCTTCTCATGAAGGTGGGAAATTATGTGAGCCAACTTGGATAAAACCATGAAAGGAAAAATTCAATTTTCCTAAATTCGTAGTCCTGAGGACACTGTCAGAGGAAGATGTATGCATACAAATGTATTTCTTTTTTCTAATTCTATGTAGATTGAACTTTCCAAAGAACTTCTTACTATGGCCAACCAGTTGGCCAACCTCTCTAGAAATGGAAACATTCCCATAGAGCCTCATAAGATGATCATGTGACCAGCAGGTGGATCTGGAGAAGGCAAAAGAACAGAATCACCAGCTTCCTGTATCCTGCCCAGACTGGGGCAAGAGTCGGAAGAAAGCCTGGCTTGTCCAGTTCACACAGACCATCCACAGGACACACACACATCTACAGTTGGAAACTATAAATCTTGACCGTTTTGCCTATTTACTGATCTCCCCTCTCGAGGACGACTATAACCTCCTCTTGTACCTCCAGTGCCCAACACATTTCTGGCCATACAGTAAGCATTCCATAAATGCTGGCTGAATTAAGCCATCTGTATAAAAATGTATATCGCATTAGTCAACAATGATTAATATGGACTTAAAAGCCCTGGGTTCAAATCCTGACTCTTACTTGAAAACTTTGTGATCCCATCGAGGCCTCATTTCCTTATCTGTAAAATGGGTAATTCATAAAGTAAAAACTCTAGAACATGTTGGTGGAAAGGTCAAGGATTATGGACGCTTCAGGAGGCACCCCGCCAGCCCTAAGTGAGATGGAATGTGTGCATGTCCCGCTGCACACATATATTCCAGAGAAAGTCTGGCTTATGGTAATGGGCGACACCAGGGGAAAAACAAAGTTGAATGTAATGAATATGGTCCGTGGGAAGCAATGGTGCCAAAAAAAAAAGCAAGAAACTAGACATCCCTAGAGCAACGTGCAGAGATTTCCGCACAGTATTAACATGCAAAGCAGGCAAGCAGCCAGAAACACATGGAGAGACCTACACAAATAAAGAGAATGGAAGCGACCTAAATGTCCAACAATAGGAAACGGGTGGAAGAAACTATTGTGCTTTGTCCCAGTGGAGCACCAGGCAACTGGAAAAAGAATGAAGAAGATCTCGATATACCAATTTGGAATAACCCCAGGATCTATTTTTTTTTAAGATTTTATTTTTATTTATTCGACAGAGATAGAGACAGCCAGCGAGAGAGGGAACACAAGCAGGGGGAGTGGGAGAGGAAGAAGCAGGCTCATAGCGGAGGAGCCTGATGTGGGGCCCGATCCCATAACGCGGGGATCACGCCCTGAGCCGAAGGCAGAGGCTTAACCGCTGTGCCACTCAGGTGCCCCTAGGATCTATTGTTAAGTGAAAGAGGGGCGCCTGGGTAGAGCAGTCGTTAAGCATCTTTCTTCGGCTCAGGGTGTGATCCCGGCATTCCGGGATCGAGTCCCACATCGAGCTGCTCTGCTGGGAGCCTGCTTCTTCCTCTCCCACTCCCCCTGCTGTGTTCCCTCTCTCACTGGCTGTCTCTATCTCTGTCAAATAAATAAATAAAATCTTTAAAAAAAAGTGAAAGAAAAACAAGCCTAGAACGGTGTTTATACATCCAATACATTTCATAGAATAAGAAAGAGAAATACGAATATATATACATATATATGTAGATGTGCTGCTTTTTGCCAAAAATCATCACCACAAAGAGAAACCAATATTAATAATGGTTACCCTTAATGGGAATGAGAGCCAGAAAATAGGATCGAGTGGGAGGGATGGAAGGAAGATACCTCCAAGCGGAATTTGTAATTTGCTTTTGTCTTTTCAAAAAACTATGTGTTTTACATAGTCAAGAAATAAATCAAAAACGTGGGGGAGACACAATACAAAATTGAACACAAGCCTTTAACACCATGTCTTAACCCTTCATCCTGAGTGGGCTCCATTCTAAGAACCACAACAAGAACCCAAGAATTTTGCAAAGAAATCTTAAACTTCACTCAGTAGCTTTATTGTGAGTAATAATGTTTGTGTTTAAAAAAAAACAACATAGTATTGGGTGAGAAAACAAGGAAAGAAGAAGATTTATAGCATAATGCCGTCTGTGAAAGTTAGAAACTCATACGCTGGTACTATTTTACAAGGACACACCCCTATTTGAGGATGGAGTTTGAGGGAGTGCCATTGTAGGAAGAGAGGAGGCCATGGGTGTTAGGGAAAAGGGGGGAAGTGGAGCAAAAGAGTCTTTGCAGGGACTAAGGGTGACAATGTGCTATGAGCTGAGGGGAATGAATTGCAAGAGTCTCTGAGCATGAAGAGAAAGGTAGGATGGACATGAAATCAAGTGAAATGAAGGCTGGCTTGAGTATTGGCCGGACTAATTTCTCCTTGCTCTCATCTAAATTTTAAATAAAGAAAAATTGAGAAGACCATGAACTGCATGATGTCATTCTTTTGCTTCCAGACCGCAGCTGCTCACGAAATGTACACGGAGTAGATGTTTGTCAGCTATGACTTGCCCTTGACTGCCACGTAGAAGATGTCCAGAGGTAGGCAGTCCAGGACAACATGGTGGATCCCTGGTCATGAGGGACACAGACAGTCATCTTTCTGTTCCACTGACCCCATCCTATAGCTTTTCTCCTCAAGGTCACTTCATGGTCCAATATGCATGCCAGAGTGCCAGCCATTTCATCTACCTTACAGGCCAGATAAAGAGGGAAATGTAAGAGACCAAAAAGAAAGAACAGTTTGTCCCTCCTTTTTAAGGAAACTTTTCAGAAGTACTAAACAAATTTGCCGTTACATTTCATTTGATATAACTTACTCACCTGGTCACACCTAGATACAAGGGCCCAGTAAGGGAAGTTCGAAAACCTTGTCCCTCATTCTGGATGATGTGCCCAGCGGGAAATCGGGGTTAGTTACTGAGGAAAGATAGTGACAGCTAACAGGAGTTGGGTGGGCAGCCAGTCGTCTCTGCCCCTGGAGAAGGAAACAAGACTTTTTGAGTACCAACTACGCCCTAGGTGTTTAACAGAATTCATACGCCTATCCCATGGCCGTACTGCCTGGGAACACTCACACTGAAAAAGTTTTGTTTATCTGAAATCCAAGTGGCATTGGACAGGCTGTATTTGGTTCGCGGAATCTGGCAGTCGTATACCTTTAGGCTGTAGTGGAGGTTAGCAGTTGACTGGGCGGCGTGTGGCTTAGTGGTAAAGCGAGCAGATTCCAGTTCCAACCTGCATTGATGATATGAACTGGAGTCATTTCTTAGCTTCTTCCTATGCTTTGGATTCTTTAAATGCAAAATGAGGGTAATAATAGTCTCCATCTCTTAGGGTGTGGTCGTTAGGATAGGATGAGCCGTGCGAGCAAAGGACCTAGGGCAGACACAGATGCAGGAAGTGGGTTTGGGACAATGAACCCCATCCATCGTCTTGTAGTCCTGCCTCTAGGACGCCCCAACGGGCTGTGGTCCAGGTAACACCTGTTACCGTTGACCTATACATTTCACAGTTTTTACTATGACTAGTAATGACGATTAATCATAATAGCAGCAATTTTAATCATCCATCCACGACACTTTGCAATGTAGGAGAACAATCTCCCTTGCATCAGCTCATGCCCTCAGTCCCCATTTTACCATCTATTAAACATCAGTGGGGACATCCACTTCAGAGGCTGATGCGACTAGTGGAGGGAAACCTGTATGCTGAGTGCCTGGCACGTAGTAGGTGGTCAGCATTCAGCAATCCTCGTGCTTCATTCCCACACGCAACTGCATGGCCCTGGGTGTGCAACAAATACCAAAGATTTATATATGTAATGTTTTTTTTCCTATGTTTCACTATTAAATGTATATTTATATCTGTATTGAATATATATGTATATATTAAATATTTATCAAAAATAAACATCTAAATGAACCCGTTCTTGCCAGTGCTACTAGTCACCCTCGCAGATGACTTTTATTGGGGTTCCCCTACTGGGAGTTCTGAGCGTGACTTGTTTCCTTGTAGCCTGGCCCTCACACCAGTGTAGTTAACTCACACCTCTTCTGATCAATGGCTTGTGCCTGGACGTGCTCCAGAAACCCCGAGTCCGGAAATAGGAGGGCTTTTTTGGTTCTTTGTGGTGCTGGCCTGGCTCAGAGCTAAGGGAATATAGGGCAGAAGGAGAGACCTGCATGAAGGTTGTCAGACGATGTCCAGGGCCCTGGATGCACCATGATCCACGAAAGCTGGGATTTGGTCCCGTCTAGCCCAGGCACAATCCTGGCTGAGTGGGCTTCTCAGGTCTCCATCTCACCTCCTTGGCAAGGCCAGGTGGAGAAGGACAGCGAGCAGGGGAGGAGAGCTGATATCCGGTGGGGTGGGCGGGACAGAAAGAAGGGGGAGCCCTCCCCATAGCAGTCTCACCAGAAGGGACTCAGACGTCCCTTGTCTACCTGTGGGGTTGACAGAGGGCAGGCCGTGTCACACGATACTAGTAACAAAAGGGGACAGACTCAGAGTACATGTTAGAAGGCGTATTTCACAAAATAGGGAAAATCAAGTTCTGCCATGCCCGGACCTCACAAGCAGACGGGTCAGGACCCCATTCCATCCTTCTCCCCAGAGTCCGCTGAGCCAAGGACTAAACGGGGTCCACCTGGCTCCTCTTTCCTCAGAAGGGATCTGAACCTTGACTTTCACCAGCTGAAGTCACAGCAGGGCCATCCCATGTGATGAGCTCAAGACTCAGGTGAGCTGGGTTCAAGTAGCTTTACCACCCCGAGGGGACTCAGTTTCCTCCCCTATTAAATGGGGATAATAAGAGCCCCCTGCTGGGTCATTAGGTGGATTCAAAGAGATGACATTGATGATTCCTCATTCCTTGTGGGTCAGTTTTTGGCTTCCCAGCATCCGAAACTTCTAAGTCTATGACCCAGGTCAGAGCAAGCAGACACTTCTGCCCAGGATTTCAAATCTCAGAGTAAGGATCCCCGGAAGCAGGGTAAGGGAAGGGTTCATTTTGTCCGCTCTGACCTGGGCCGTCTCATTGCCTAGGGCAGGGGTGCCCCGTGGCCAGAGGTCCGACCTGGCTGTGGTAGCAAACAGCCAAGAAGTTACTAGTGCTGGTCTTCCCAGCACATGGGCTCTGTGGCCCGATTTTGGCTCAGGTCTGGCCACTTGCTTCCTTTATATTCCCAAGCCTTTAGCTTGCCAAGCCCTGTTTCCCAGACTTTCTGGAGATTCTGGGGAGTTGCCTCATATTCTTTCATAAATTCCTTTTCTGCTGAGATCATCTGGAACCCCTTCCTGCTGCTTGGCGTTCAGGGCCCAGTCTGGCCCAACAGTGGGAAGGACCGGCCACGGCGCCTGGTCAGCAGCAGGTGCGCTGGGCGCGCTCCGTTCCCTGGGATCTGGCCTTCTGTTTGCATGAGTTAAATTTAGGAGCTTAACACAACACCCGTTCGCTATCTCACAGCTCTGTCCTTCCAACGACTGGCTTGACGCGGCTGACCTCTCTGTTCACGGGCTCACAAGGCGGTAAGCAAGGTGCTGACAGAGCTGCATTCCTTTCTGGAAGCTCTAGGGAAGAACGCACTTCCGAGCTCATTCGCAGTGTTGACAGAACGCAGTTCCTTGCAGCTGTAGGACTGGGATTCCCGTTTCCTTGACCTGTGGCCCCCTCCACCTTCGACCCAGCCATGGTGGCCACCGAATCCATCTCGTACTTCGCCTCTCTGTGGCTTTCCCTTGGCCCTCCTTGGCTGCTGTGAAGGGTCTGTGTTAGGGTACCGGACCCATTTGGGTCATCCAGGATCATCTCCATATCTTAAGGTCAACTGATTCTCACCTAAATCACATGGGCCAGCTGGAATCTCGTGGGAGGCCCCAGGGTGCCCACCATACCCTCTTTCCCAAAGTCACTCTGCAAGGTGTCAAATTTCCCTCCTTGCTAAGACTGTTGGTGTCACCTAGGAGATATTTTGAAGTGAGGTCCAATCTGTGTTTCCGAAAGACAGCTCCCAAGGCGGCACGCCGGAGAGAGGGGAGAAGGGGTACAGCATTTGGGGAAACAGCCCCATGAAAGAAGGTAAGGGTGAGAATGAAGGGTGGTGGCAGTGTGGAGACAGAAAGGGGGAGGGGAGGCAAGGAAGCAAGGCTGGCTCTTCCCAGGCTTCTATCCTGCGCCTCCGGGACCATGAAGCAAAATGGGAAACCGACAAAGATGGGGAGCAGGTTTGCTGAGTGGGAGGAAGTGATTCGGATTTGTACGTAAGGAACTGGAGAGGCCTGACGTATATCAGCGTGCACATGCCTCCCCAAGCCCTGGGGGGATGCAGGCGAAACTTGAGAACACCGAAGCCAAAGCAAGAAAGAGTAGAAGCAAACTGAGGGCATCAGAGGGGAGTGGGTTGGGGGACTGGGATAGGCCGGTGATGGGTAGTAAGGAGGGCACGTATTGCATGGTGCACTGGGGGTTATATGCAAGTAATGAATCATGGGACTTTACATCAAAAACCAGGGATGTACTGTATGGTGACTAACATAACATAATAAAAAATTGTTATTAAAAAAAAATTTCGTGCCAGCAAAAAAAAAAAAAAGGAAAGAAAGTAGAAGCAAAGTGGGGAGGGAGGAGGAAGCAGGAGAAAGTGCAGCGAGGCAGGAAGGAGGGGAAGCGTCTCAAACATATGACAGCGCTGCTGGGGAGTCAGATGCTGCTGGCAGCGCCCCACGCTGCCGACGGGGACTTGAGGCTCCCATCTGCTGCCGCACCGGGCACGCGGGCCTCTTCCCGGAGCACATGGCTCGGCTCGTAGGCTTCCCTGGGAAGCTGCAGCCTGGCACAGGCTCTCCTGATTTTGCAGGAATAAATGCTGCTTTGGGACTTGATGGGACTCCAGATGGCACTCCGGGATTCCTGCCCACATGCCTTATGCTTCCCAGGCCTGAGAGCATCATCACCACCTGAATTCCTCTCCATTCCTGCCGACCTTCTCCAAATGTCCCGCACCACAGACACTTCATCTTGCTCTCCTTCCCCCTTCCTCTCCCTCCTCATGCCCCCGCCCCATGATACAATGGAAAGATTGTGGGCTCTGGAATCCAATAGACCTAGGTTAATACCTTACCTAACCAGCTGTGTGACTTTGAGCAAGTTACTTTACCTCTCTGAGACTGAGATTCTTCACACATAGAATGGAATCCGTAATACCTGTCTCAACTGGCCTCCACAGGGACCCTGCCTAGGACCCTGGCACAAAGCAGAAACCCAGCTGATGTCAGTCTCTATCCTCTAGCTGGGCGCACAGGCCTGTGGGTCTCTTGGCAGAGGCAAGAAGGTGCAGCCAGAGGCCCCAGGGCCAGACTGACTGGTCACTGCGAGCTTTATAGTGAGGGGAAGCCGTTGCCGTCTGTCTTTGCCGCTTCCTACAGATATCATCTTGGAACGGAGATGAGTGGGCCAAGGTGGTCATTTCCAAGTCTCCCCCCTGCAGAATACCGTGCACCAGCTCCAGTCCCGGCAAGGACTCGAAACCCTTCGGCCCACAGCATCTTGGTATAGGAGTTGCAAGAAGAGCACAGAACAGCCAAGTACTGGATGGAACAGGGCTTTATGCACACGGAGAAGAGACAGGACAAGGTCAGCTTCCATAGCGGGCATGGGTCCCTCGGGGCCAGTAGGTCTCTCCCAGTGGCTGATACAGGGAAACTGGCCTCCATGTACCCCTCTGTGCCACCGCAGAAGAAAACTGTCCCCTCCCCGCCAAGGACAGATAATAACTGTGGGGTTGGCCAAGTGCCACAGGACACACATGCTTTGGACAAAAGAGTAGCCATCGTGCCTAAAGCCGGGGAAGATATTCCCACACAAGGTGATAACCGGGCACAGGCTGTGTTGAGTCCTTATCTTTCAGGAAGGAAGCACTCCAGGCCTGAGAAGATTCTTCCATGGCGAAGTGGGGCCTGAAAAACTGCTCAGGAGAGAGACAGCCTTTCCCCATGGTCACCTCTGGCCGGCCGCTTCACCTGATGACAGCTCCTGTCAAGGAGGCCCTGCTGACATGGCGGTGTCCTTGCAGCCCAGGACCCGCCCCATCCTCACACCTTCCTCACCATCCCTGGGTACCGCGTCTCCCTGGCACCTGCCCGACTTCCTGCCCATCCCTTCGGAAATTGTCCTTTTATTAAAATCTCCCCAGGTGATCCTAGTTCATGCCAGAACCCTGCCGGTGAGGAGTGAATGAATATATGCCGAGGGCTTAGAACATTTGCGGGCACAACACACTAAAAAATGTTCACTCTGATTGTGTTATTTCATCAGGTTTCCACGAACATTCAATGAGGTCACTTCTATAAAGAGCTTAGGAGCATGTCTGACGCAGAGGAAGATCCCAATTAATGATGGTACCAGGAGAGCACTTACTGCTCCTGTTTTGACAAAGGAGAGAGAATGCCCTTCTTACTCAACAGAAGTGAATATTTTTAAGAGGGGCGCATATTGTCCTTCTCTTTATTCCTGTCTCCTACGGTGCACAGTGATTATCTGGCTAGTAAGACCAGAAAAGGGGAGTAGGGCAAGCTCGCCGGGAGCCATTTTGGGTGACCCTTTGGCTCACTACCTACCCACAAGAATTCCAGTTTCTTCCCTTGGTCCCAGGGGGACACCCAGCTTCTCTGCCTCTCATGGCTTTGCTTGAAGAGAGAAAAAGCAAAGATACACATATGGCTTGGGGTCCAAGCCATAGTCTCTAATTTTGCTTTATCAGGAATAAAACTAATAATGAAGCTAACACTGGTTTGGTTTCTCAATAGACTCGGAGCCTAGAGCAGAAAAAGTGAGATGATTCATTACCTTATCAATCTTAAAGGGAAGTTGATTTTGCCTCGTGGTTATGAGGATGATTCTACTAAAAGGTAATTTGCAAGCAAGAAAGAATCAGCATTTGAGATGTGGACTTCATGAGGAAATTGGCCACGTGAACCCACTTCGCAAAGCTTGTCCAACCTGTGTTTTCCACGCACCATACTTAGCTGTTTTTGTAGTTGGGGCTGAAGATGGTGTGTGCTTAAACTTAACCTTCCCTAATATGGTCAACAATGTGGGTATCTGTCATCCGGACTGGCTACCTAACATTTTTAAGGCATGTCCTATGTCCAAAGAAGTCTTATGAAGCATAATGCAAGGTAGAGATTACTAGAAACCAGATGGTCACTTCCCTTGCCACCAGAGTGCAGACATGGAACCCAGAGCCCACCAATTAGACAAATCCGTGCTTACCTTTGAGCCAGAGGCAGACCCCACGGGGGGGTCTATTCCGGGAAGGGTGACGGCGGCTACCTCCAATTTTCAGAGACAGCCACTGCACCAAATACTGTTATTAGTGGCCTGTCCCCAGCATCACCCTGTCGGATCTTGGCAGTGCCGGGGGCAATGTCTGTGACCACCGGGGGTAGCCAGGGATGGGGGATCTCCAGCTGACAAGTTCTACAACAGAATTCTGTTTCTGCACCTGTAGTCTCAAAGTCTGGTTCTGTGCTTACTGGATAGCCTTCAATAATTTCCATTTCTGCAAAAAAGGAACTGCAGAACTTGTGTCTGCAGTGTCTAAACCTGAAACCTGACAGAGCCATTGAAGTGACAGCCCCTGGGACCATGAACAAGGTGAGGGCAGAGGGCAAGTTATCTTCATCACTGCTGTACTGCTTATGAGTTTCTTTTGGCTTTTTATTCCATGTTATGTTCAGAAACCATATCAGTCAAGAATCCTTTGGTTGCAAGGGACAGAAACCCAAATCAAACTAACTGAGCCAAACAAAACAAAACAAAACAAAATCAAGGACTAAGTCTCATAATTGTGAAGTCCAGGGTTAGTGTTTGCTCTAGGGACAGCTGGACCCAGAAGTGCAAGTGAAGCCAGAGTGCACTTTTAATTTACTTTCTCAGTTCTGCTTTGTTCTCTCTTGGCTTCTTTCTCAGGCCATCTTTCTTACCACCTGGTGATAAAAACGGCCGCCATCAATGTCTCTAGGTTTACATCATTCTCATGGCAATTCCAGAAAGAAAAGACAGAAGGAAAAGAACACAATCCCTTCGCCCCCGACATCCACACCTAATCACCCAATTGACACTGGTTGGCCTTGTTCGGGTTTCGGAGTAAACCCAGGACCTGTGGCTGGGGCCAGGAGAAAAAGAAATCCACCTGATTAGGGTGGGTGAAGAGTTCATTCCTGCAGGGTAGGAGGTGGTTACAGCCAGGAGATGCCCCGCTGGAGCCCGCCTGCATTGGGAGGGCTAGGTCCCCAAAAGAAGTGGTGCAGAACTAACAAAGAGAGCAGATTTCTACCACTGTCAGCGAGAGCATTATTCAATAAAAGTTACTAGAATGGAAGCTATAAGGCGTTCTCCCTCTAAGATTAATACCTCTCTCTTTCTCCTCTCTGTCTCTCTCTCTCTGTGTCTCCCTCTCTTTCATTCTTTCTCTGTCTCTCTCCCTCCCTCTGTCTCCCTCCCTATCTCTCTATGCTCCCCCCACAGCCCCCATCTCCCACACGCAGACAAGGAAGAAGTTTCAAACAGCCCCTGTGGCACTACCAGGGAAACGGCCGTGAGGAGCCATCCCAGTATTACTCGGGGGACAGAGCTAAAGTCTCTGGTTACATCAAGAGGAAAAGAAAAATCATGAACTGAAGCATAAACTTCCGAATTGTAAGGACCGTGATTGGCGGGCAGACAAAACCTCCTCGTTCTCCAACAGACCATCATCTCCAGGAAGGCTTCAGTACATAAGCTGCTACTCTGACATGAGTAAAGTGAGAAGAAGTGGGCTGTGCTGCCCCAGGAGAGGCTGAAAGAGAATAACAAAGCTCGCTTCTGGGGTCTCTTCGCGTCCCCCTCCAATCCAGACACTGGACTTGAAGCACCATCATGAGCCAAGGATCATATTCTCGAAAAATCTGCCAGACATTCCTGCCATTGCAGCTTTATTGAATTACTATGGAGTGCAGGCTGAGAAATATAAATCACGGGGAAGCAGGAAGTGCGTTTATTTCATTAGCCCACGTAGCCTCCATCTGAGGCCGGCCGGTGCCTCTCTTAGAAACAGCCTTGCAACCTCGCCCTGCAAAGAGATGGCATTTTGTTCTCCAGCAGCAGCAAGCCCGGGGCTTTGTTCCTGCTTCTCCTCAAAAGTGCTTTCTGCCCAATTTCGTTGCCCAGATGTTGCACAGAGCTTTAAGATGACATCTTTGTGTCCTTTCCTTTGTCATCTCTTGGTCTCCCCGGCCGCCGTTGGCCAGACCTGCTTTTCACCTCCATTCCGATCTGCCAGCCACACAGGGGCAGAACTCATTCCTGAGATGGGCCACAAACATCTGGAGGACATGTGAGAGCCCTGAGGACCTTTGGCACAAAATGCAGCGCTCTGGAGAGGGGCTGCCCATGCAAACTGCTTCATGGAGGGCAGGGGTGAAGAAGGCAGAGATCGTCTGGTCAAGGCAAGCGACTCTGCACGCTGAGATGACTGAGCGGAATGAGGGTGGGAAGCCCCGGAGTCAGACGGACTGAGTTCAGATCTGAGCCACGCACTTACCAGCTGCATGACTTGAGCCCCTGACTTCCCTCCTAGAAGCATCCATTTCCTCAGTGGTATTAAGGTTTACTTCCACGGATGATTGAGAGACAGCCGCAGGGACAAAATGAATGTGTGTGTGGGGGTGGGGGACCTTGTAACCTACAAAACGTCACTCACCTTTGTCGCTGTTATGACCCCCAGACCAAAGGCGTCGAGAGTCAGACACCGAAGTGGCTCAGCGTGAGGCAAAATCTCCAGTAGAGCAGATCAACAGGACTAGAAGCTGGTTCTTTGAGAGAATCCATAAAATTGACAGACCACTGGC
>NC_048232.1:74486040-74567101 GCF_002007445.2 Ailuropoda melanoleuca
AGGAGGGCATGTATTGCATGGTGCACTGGGTGTTATACGCAACTAATGAAGCATCGAACTTTACATTGGAAGACGGGGATGTACTGTATGGTGACTAACATAATATAATAAAAAATCATTAAAAAAAACCTCCCTCTTACCTTGTCACCTTCTTGTGCGAATTCCCTGGCCTTCGCATCCTGTCCCGTCGCCGCCCCCCCCCCCAGAGGCCTGTGCTGTTCTCCATTCTTACTCTCAGTTCGCACTTAATGAATCTCTCCCGAAATGTTAATGGCTGTCCAAGGTTTAGCTGACAATGGCTTCATGTGTGATTCCTCCCCAGGGTACTGGCATTTATTTTGATAGGGAAAGAGCCCCTAACTTTCTCTGAACCACTCAGAAGTCCCCCCCCTCCCGGAGTCCAGGGAGACATCTCTAAAATGTCACCATCTGAACCCTTCCCACCTGATCACGTTGCAGGTTTGGGAGAGCAAGCCAGGAGAGGGGGAAGATAGCAAAAAAAGACCTTTAGGAGTTTCTTCTTTCCCAACGTGCAGAGAAGCCTAGTGCCTGGAACGCAGTACATGTTCCATAAATAAGCGTGAGTAGATAGATAAATCATAGAATTAGTGAATGAGTCAGCAAATAAAGGAAGAGCTGCGCTGTACTTTCTCCACTCACTCACAAGGAAAACTCATTCACTTCACCTCTGAGAAGTAGCCCAATGATAACAGCACATTCCCCAGCTAATCCTTTTTACTGTAATTAACAAGTAGAATAACCAATTTGCTTTTCACTGATAGGGTTTTTACCTGACTTCTTTCTGGAATGCGAGATTAAAAAAAAAAAGGTGTGTAAGGGGGAGAACAGGATCTTGATAAGAGTGAAAAGCATAGGCTTTGATGTTTGTCATATCTGAGTTTAAGACCGAGTTCTGCCATCACCCATCTCTGTGATTGGGCAAATGGCTTAATTTCAACTTTTACTTCTATCCATGAAGGAGAAACTCCTATGAAATGCCCCCTCCACCCATTGAAAATGCAAAATACAAGACAGAGCAGATTATATGAAACAATTACTGTTTTAGACAACAAACAACGTAGAACTACGATCCCCAATAGAAAGGGAAAAAAACAAGGTAAACCCTCCAATTGCATCAGCTTATCCTGGGGGCAGTGTCTGATGAAAATCTTTTCACCAGAAGGAGGAACCCAAACAGAGATCATGGAGGCCAAGGGCAGCCAGATTTGGGGGCACAGAGCACTAGAAAGGAGGGCACTATGTTAACAAAGAGGTCCAGAAATCTACACAGGGACACTCTGAGTCTTTAGCTAAATACTAATCTGCCCATGTATAGGGAGAAAGCTGATGACGCTGTGCAAAGAAAGAGAACAGAAAAAAGAAGAAGGAGGAGGAGAAGAAGGGGAAGAAGAAGGAGAATCACTGGGGAACTGTAAGCCGAACAATTCTGATAGCTCACCCAGGGCTAGAAATATTCAAGTTCCCACCAGCTAGAGTACAGAGACATTGCTGAATGCGTATGTATACCAAATGGAACTTTTAGGGATGAAAAACACAATATATGAAATAAAATTTCACTGGTTGAGATTAAGAGCATATTAAACACTACCAAAGAAAAGATTAGTGAATTTGAAGACATACCAAAATGAAACACAAAGAGAAAAAAAAGACTGAAAAATGTTGACAGCCTTATGGTAAAAAATGTCAACAATATTAAGTGGTATAGCATGTATGTAACTGGAGTTCCATAAGGAGAGGAAGGAGAGGAATAAATATTAAAAGTATTTGAATACACAATGGCAATTTTAAAAATCCAAATTTTGATGAAATCTATAAACTTATATATGTAAGAAGGTCAAAGAGCCCAAAGAAGGATAAACACAGACAAAAAAAAACATATCAAGAGAGATCGTAATCAAATTGCCAAAGAAAAAAATGATACGTAGAAAATATTAGATGTTTCACAGAAAAAAAAATGTTACGCACAGAGAACAAAGAGAAAAATTACCAGGGACTTTTAATCAGAACCTACCCAAACCAGAAGATAGTGGAGTGGTAACTTCAAGGAACAAGAGGTAAAAGCTGTCACCTAAGATGTTATAACCAGAGAAAATATCTTTCCAAAATAAAGTTGAAACAAAACTTTTTATTTCAAACAAACAAAAGTTGAGAGAAGCTGTCACTAGCTGACCTTTACAACAAGAAATGTTAATGAAAGTTCTCCATGAAAGTAGAAGAACAATACCAAAGGCAGCTTGGAACACGGAGGATCGAAAACAGAGCAAACACACAGTTATGCATAAATATGAACGATACTGTCTGGTTTTCGATTTTTTTAAAGAAGAGTGGATTTTTTAAAAGATTTTATTTATTTATTTTATGAGAGAGAGAATGAGCACAAGCAGGGGGGTGGGAGGCAGAGGGAGAGGGAGAAGCAGGCTCCCTGCTGAGCAAGGAACCTGATTCAGGGCTTGATCCCAGGACCCTGGGATCATGACCTGAGTGGAAGACACATGCTTAACTGACTGAGCCACCCAGGCCTAGCTGATTTTCAATTTTTAAGATAATTCAGTTTTTTACTTAGTTATTTAAAAGATAATCTTAAGGTTATTTAAAACCAAAACAGTAATAATGTATAGTCTTCTCAACAAATTGCACTCCGACAGCTGAAGATATGTGTGCAAAAAAATGAAACTCAACCCTTTTCCCACATGGTAAACAAAAGTTACTTCAAAATGGATCATACCCCTAAGTGTAAAAAATTAAATGTAAAGCTACTAGAAGAAAACAGAGAAAATGAGTACAACATTGATGTATGAAAAAATTTCTTAGGACATGAAAAGCAAAAACCATTAAATATTTTACAAAATGGATTTTGTCAAGACTCAAAACATCTGCTTCTCTTTTACTCTGTCAAGAAATAAAAAGGCAAATCCACAGAATGGGGAAAAAATATTTGCAAATATATATCTCAAAAGCCTGTGTCTAGTATATATAAAGAACTCTCGCAATTCTATAATATGAAGATGACCAACCCAATTTCTAAAATGGTGGGCACAATACTGGGGAGACACTTTACAAAAGAAGATATTCAACCCAAAAGCACATGAAAAGATACTCAATATCATTAGCCATCAAGGAAATTTACATTAAAACTGTAATGAGATACTACATACTCACTAAAATGACTAAAATTTAAAAGACTGACAATGTCAAGTGTTGGAATGGATATGGAGCAACTGGAACTCTCCTCTGTAGGTTTTTGGTAATAATGTCAAATGGTACAACCACTATGGGAAACTCTGTGGTTCTTTTAAAATTAAGCATCCTTGTCCCATATAATCTAGCAATTCCACTCCTAGGTGTTTCCCCGCGAAAATGCTAACATATGTCCACATAAGGATTTTTATACAGATGATGAGAGAAGCTTTATTTTAATAACAAGTTGTAGTGTGTTCATACAATGGAACAGCACCTAGCCACAAAAAAGAATGAACTACAGCTACTCGCGACCGCATGGATGGATCTCAAAAGTACTGTGCTGACCACATCAAAAACTAAGGATATACTGTATGCTGACTAGCATAACATAATAAAAAACTATTATAAAAAAAAAGTACTGTGCTGAATTAGAGAAGCTATACACAAAAGAGTACATGCCATGTGCTTTCGCTTATATGAGATGGTGTCAGAAGGCAGATTGGTAGTTTACCTAAGACCAAAGCTGTGGAGGGGGTCAAACTGGGAAAAAGTACAAGAAAGACTTCTGGATGGTGAAAATGTTCCAGATCCACCCTGTGGTGGTAGTCGCAGGCATATACGTATTTTTTAAAACTCCTCAAAACCGAACTCATGTATGTTTTATTGTATGTAAATTATGCCCTGATAAAGTTTATTTTTAAAAAGACACCTTTTTCATAATTATGTGGATAATGAAATGATAGCCTCTAGCCCTCTAGGGTATGGTGGTGAAGACAGAAGGAAAAGGCATGCAAAAGACAGTAAATGCCAGGATAGAAAGTGAGTTATTTTCCCCCTTCAAAATGTTCGCTCAGGAAAGAGATGGTCGCCCATTGTGCTGTTCACCTGGCATTTCCACCATCCCAGAATAGGACTGCATTTCCCTGTCCCTCTTCAAAGGACGGCATTTTCCATCCCTCTTCAAAGGCGGGATACGTCTGTGTGACTTGCACTGTCCCATGAGACGTGAGCCCCACACCATGTTATCACTTCCAGTGGAAATGTGAAGAGCCAGGATGCATTTCCCACACTCCCTGTCCACTGGTGCACTGGACATAGAAGCACATGTCCAGATGCACTCTCGTTCTCAATCGTGGCAGCAGCATTGGGATTCTGGATCCCGAAAGGATCTGAGCATGTGATTATGAGTTGTTTCTCTGAAAAGGGGAGTCAATGTTTCCCAAGCATCCATGACTCTTTACTTATCACCATGGTGCCCAGCTTTACATGTTTACCAGAAGCCAGTCTGAGCAGCTTCCATTGCCAGGAACCATCTGTATCTCGTAGGGACTGAACCCACAAGCATGGCCTCTTAGAAGCTGACCAGCAGGCCTGGTTCAGAGGTCTGCATCTGGCTTTCTGTTCTGCACACATCCTTATGTCTGGGCTCCAAAGCCTGATGGCTGAAGCTTCTGGAATGCCCCAGGCACTGCCGCATCAGATGTTTCTCAGCTTCGGTGATTCACAAATTCCTATTTAAAGGACTTTCTCAGGATAACTATATTCTTGGAGCCCCTTTTGTCCAGCTGCCTTCAAAATGAGCTCCTCCCCACCCTCAGATTCATCTGACAATGAGGTGTTCCTCTGGAAATTGGATTTGAGGCTCTGCCTGTATCATTACCCCACTCTGGGCTTTGAAGACATGGCAATGTTCTGTTTTTTATGACGGAAGTTGTTGCTGTGCCAGATGCCAGGCAGGTCTGTACAGCCAGCCTGGCAACCTGTGTTTCCATATGGCTCCAAAGCAGTTGCTTTGAGCTCTCGGTCCCCAGAAGTGGGGCTCCCCTGAGGCCCATCAGCACAGGAAAGAGCCTATAGAGCATGGTTGGGTGTGTGTGAGTGCACAGCTTTGGACAGAAGAAACCCAGCCACTGAAGGCCCACTGCCCCACAGCATGTGCTCAAGATGGAGAAAGACTCACTCCTCCATCCTGTTCCACTCTAGAGGAGTTAAGAAACCTGAATGAACTCTATTCATTTTATCTACTGAGACTGAATCTTCTAGAACCTGACACCACATATGTTTGGACAGTGCACTGACTTGGGTCAATGTCATCATCCCTGATGGTGTCCATTTAGCTCCTCCAGGAAAATGCCATTTACATGGACAAGGATGGTGACAAGATGGGGCTTATGATCAAGAAGTCTGACTTAAGAATCATCCCAGGGGCACAACAGAACAGTTAAGAGCTTGGGCTCAGAAGCTGGTCAGCCAGGCTTGTATTTGAATCCAGCTCCACATTTAATAGCTGGGAGACTTCGGCAAGATACTGCACTTTCCCAACACTGTTTCTTCATCTGTAAAAATGGAGATCAGGGAATATTAAAACATTAAAGGAGCATTACAAGAAATGATGCATGTAAAGGATAAGCAGACTGCCTGTAGCTCAGTAAACAGTCGATATCTGTTGATATCATGCTGGTGCTCCCTGTGGGAAGCAGACAGAAGCTGTAACAGAGCCATAGTGATGTGCCCATCTGACTCCATTATATTGTCGACTTTTTAAGTACTACAGACTCAAAGACTTCCCAGGAAGTCAGGTTGGGGTCAGGTGACTGAGTTGTGGCCAGCGGTAGGAGGGTACACCTGATGTACCCACATTCAGGCCTGACCCTTAACAGATCCTCACTTGTGCTCTCTCTATCCCTCATTTGCACAGCTAGAAACAGAGGACCCCAAGATGGCTGACCCATGGGAAGGATGAAGCTCAGATCCCTGAGCACCCGCGTGGAGAAGACATGACAAAGAGAGCTGCCCGGTGTGTACTGGACTCGGTGATAGTAAGAACTAATCATTTACCATATTGAGCCACTGCCATCTCAGGGCTTGTCACCTTAGCATAATAGAGCCCACCCAGACTAATGCACACATGAAAACTAGCACAGGGAGTGGATGGGGAAACTAGCAGGTCAAGACACAATGCATCTTTCCAGTCAGGTGGAGATGAACACCATGAATTTTTCATCACTAGGATAATAATTGCCACAATTTTTAAAAATTTGATTGCTCACGTCCCCCACAAGTCCCCACTGCAGCCAGACAGTTGTGACAGCATGTGGCAGGTTTGGTGACATGAAAACCTTAGTTTGCACTTTCCGGTCTTTACAGAGCACCACTGCTGCTCCACTTCATGCCCCAAGCTTCGCATGATTCTGTGGATTAAAAACATCTTCTCCATAAATTTCAATAAATTGGCAGTGAATTTCTGCTGTGGAAACATATTCTTATTTAAAATTGCACATCATGGCATGTATCTCATCTGGGGACCACCTGTCAAAGGAAGCGGCCATTTGTAATTAAGAGTACACAAAGTCCTAAATGATCATAGCCAGTCCACGTGAGAACACGGCCACGTGGACACCACACTCCCCGAACCATGGTTGTCCAATGCCAATGGACCAAAAATAACCAAAAATTAACCCTATAAAGCTCTGTTTTGAAGACACCAGGGCCTTTGCATATACAGTTCCCTTTGCCTGGAATGCTAGTTTTTCATATGGCTAATTCTTCAAACCTCTGCCCAGTCACTTCTCCAGAGATGGCTTCCCTGACTACTCTTTCTGCAAGAGGTACCTCCTCCCTTAATTCTCTGTCCCTGCACCCTATCCATTTCCTTCACAGCACTTATTATAATCTGTGATTTGGGGGAGGATTATTTGTTTATTGTCCATTTTCCCACTAGACCTAAGTAACCATGAAATCTACCTTATTTCTAAAATTCAAGGCATATGAGCTAATAAAACCCTTTCAGTGTTTAAGCTGGTTTCAGCTGGATTTTCTCATAACTAATTTGACAGGTAAAATTTTCCTAACGAATATATCTGCTCTCTATAATTTTATATTGCTGTCTCCCCTGACACTATAGGTATAAACTAGAAATCTTCTAATGTCAGACCATCTGGGTGGCTCAGTTGGTTAAACATCTGACTCTTGATCTCAGCTCAGGTCTCGATCTCAGGATCATGAGTTCAAGCCCCATGTTGGGTTCTGCTGCTGGGCATGGAGCCTACTTCAAAAAAAAAAAGAAAGAAAGAAAAAGAAAAAATTTCTATGTGTCAAGCCCTGTATTAGGTACTTTATTTTATTTAATTTTCACAGTAACTCTGAAAGCCAGGGATTATTTAATGCTATTTTATAGATGAGGAAATTGAGGCCCAAAAGGTGTAACATTGCTTTCTTAGCTCTGCATCCCTTCTCTGGGCAGAGTGCCCTCCCCTGACTTCTCGTGTGGTTCCGAAGGAGTTGTCATTCAAGTATACCACAAGGGCGGGCACGTGATCCAGGAGGGCCAGTCAGAGCCTCTCTCCAGCTGGACTCTAGACTAAGCAAGCGGGACCAAAGCCCCAGCAAAGCCAATCACACTCCTTCCTTGGCACATAAATGCTAGGATAGTAAGCATCTCTCTCTGACTTCAGGATCACACACTAAAAGGACCTCATAACATTGCTACTACCAGAAGCTATCTTACCACCACGTGGAGAGAGCCTGCCTAAGAATGAAACCCACATCCGGGGAGGGTGAGTAAAAAAGGGGCCGATGGCATCTCTTGAACCCCTGGATCTAGCTGTGCCTGAGACATACTCCTTAGACTTCTCAGTTACATGGAGCAGTAAATTGGTCTGGTGACTTAACATGGTCTGAGCTGGTTTCTGCCACTTGCCACTGAATGAGAATGAAGTGAACAGCGTGTGGAAGCTCCATGTTAGTTCTCTCAATCTTCCTCCTTAAAGTGACCGCTTCTCTTTAACCTCACCAACCTGTAAGTTGACATGTAAGCCATGCCACTCCAGCCGCTATTTCCTGCCTATCCCTTACATGTCAATGAAAGTTGCTCTGTAATGACAGGATTATGGATTCCCATTCATAATGAGTTTTATACTCAAGGCAACCTCATAGAAATTCTCTTATTCCTTCTTCATCAACCCGTTAAAGTTGGGTAATGATAACAATCCATGTACCATCAGACAGATGAGAAAACAGAGGCACAGAGACATAAGCAGTTTGCCTCAGTAGCATAAAGCAAGTCCAAATTGGAGTTGAGATTCTTCCCATCACAGCCCAGCCAGAGAGGCACAAGACAGGTCCTAATTCGGCAGGCCACATCATCAACATCCACTCCCCAGCCCTCTGGTCATTTTAGCCAAATGAGCTCTGTCAGATTGGGTTGCCAGATACAATATAGGAGGCCCAGTTAAATTTGAATTTCAGATAAGTATTTTTTTTTTTTTTTAGTATAAGCATGACCCAAATAGCGGGACATACTTATATTAAAAAATCATCCATTGGGGCGCCTGGGTGGCACAGCGGTTAAGCGTCTGCCTTCAGCTCAGGGTGTGATCCCGGCGTTATGGGATCGAGCCCCACATCAGGCTCTTCCGCTAGGAGCCTGCTTCTTCCTCTCCCACTCCCCCTGCTTGTGTTCCCTCTCTCGCTGGCTGTCTCTGTCAAATAAATAAATAAAATCTTTAAAAAAAAAATCATCCATTGCTTAACTGGGTGTCCTGTGGTTTTATTGATTAAATGTGACAAGCTGTATCAGATGTTCTCCCAGTAGACCAGATAAGGTGTGTAAGTTGCAATTTCTTTGCAGTGTCAGACTTTTCTTGCACAGATCCCCAAACACTGCTATTCAGC
Organism: Ailuropoda melanoleuca; assembly: GCF_002007445.2. NCBI lineage: Eukaryota > Metazoa > Chordata > Mammalia > Carnivora > Ursidae > Ailuropoda > Ailuropoda melanoleuca. The sequence goes on from NC_048232.1 coordinate 74,494,915, forward strand.
ACAGGGCATGACTCTAACGTTTGATACTAAGGTAGGGTTTGATGTCATTTGCTATAGTGACTGGGATCCAGTCTTACCCTCTTATTCATCCTCTTTCTAAGAGCTTCCTGGAGGGTCTGTTCTTGTAAGGAATAATGGTAAAATGGGACTTAGGATGCCATTTTATCAGAGGCAGAGCAGTAGCCTTCCCCATTGGGAAAATGGCCCATTGATCTTGGATTCTGAGCAATCAGATTAGCAGTCTGGCTGCCCTGGGAACAGAGGGGGCTGCCGAAGAAGGGACAGGCAGAGGAAGCTGAACCAGAAGAGAGCATGATTCGGTGTTGAGCTTTGATGCTGTCTCTAGTCCAGTTTGAAAGAACCCAGTCAGTCTTATCCTCTGTAACCCAGAACTGAGAATATGTAAATTTGGAAGCTATGGGGTAAACCAAGGTGGGTCATAAAATCAGGGAGAAAGCTAGGCTACAAAAGGAGGAGGAGAAGAAAGTTGGTGTGGAAAGGGGAGCAGAAAAAAGGGCCTGTATTTCTCTTGGTTCCTCCTTCTTCAGTTCTCGTTCCAGGTGCCCTGCTAGCTGCATTTCCTTTTCTAAAAACTTCCAATAAATTCCCCCTTTGTGCTTAAGCTAGCTTGGGTGGGTTTCTGCTACTTATACCCATTCTGTCACTTAGTTCACTAACTAAGAGGAAAACAACCAAATAAAGAAACAAGGTCCCAGTTCAGTTCAGTTCATTGCAATTTATTTAATTTAAAAATAAAAACAGAAACAAAAAAAACCAAAACAAAACCAAAAAAAATCAAAACGAAAAACAAAAGTCAGTTTCCAATGAAAATACAAACACTTTGGGTGGTTATCCAGCTTTTTCCCCCCTGTAGGCTGTTCTGGGCTCGAATCAATCAAATGAATGAAAACCAATTTTGACTGGAGCCATAAAGCATGTTGCACCAATTAAATTACACCAATATATTATTATAATACCTTTGAAATGCCTTTCAGACCAATAAATTAAAAAAAGACAAATTCAAATAAAAAAGTCAACTTTTTATTACCAAAACAAAAAAAAAATAGAAATTAAATAAAAGTCACAACACAGATTAAAAAAAAAATGTGCAGTCAAGTTTCTCTCTTGCTTTTTTTTTTTTTTTTTTTCTTCTAGGAATGATACCATGCCAGTAAATCCCTACAGAACATTTCCAGTTTGGCAATGAGCAGTCAGTTGATCATTCACATTTGTACTCAAGACAGCAGGCTGGGGCGACACTCCCCTGAATTTCCCCCTGAAAAGTGCTCCCCGTCATCTGAAGAAGCAGCACCTTATAACAGGGATGGAAAGTCAGGGAGCACTTCGCATTTTCATTTCGCCTAGTGTCTGTCTTGAAGCACTTCCTGAAAACTGATCATGCCTTAAAATTTACCTGTAAAAAGAAGTATAATTCTACTCCTTTGGCAGACGTGTAAACTAAGACATGTAAAGGCCCGCAGAGGCCAGAAAAGGACCAGGAGAGTTGACATGGAAACTCCTGCTTGGTCCATCAGGTCATAAAAGTGTCTTTCACTTGTAATTCCATGGAAATGAATCAAGCGTGACTTCCTTGGTTGGGGATTGGCTGGTACAGATGATAGGACTTAATCAGGAAGCAGGGAGCTGCATGTCGGGGCTTTTCTCTCTATTCCAGGTTTTTCCTTGAAAGGACAGAGTCAACATGGCATGTAGAATCAGAGGATGTTAGCAGAATGTCAGAAGCAGGCAGGGCCTGAGACACAGGCTAATCCACGCCTCCAGCCCTCGTTAAAGGGAAAACTTAGCCCCCGAACACTGCAGGTGCCGCAGGTCACCCGCTAGTTACCAGCACACTCAGGACTCAACTCAGAACCTCTGCCTCGGAGTGGAGGACTGTCTTTGCCACAATCCACTGTCTGGGTTGATGGACAAAAGAGAACATGCATGTGTGGGGTTTTTTGGGGGGAAGGGGAAACGTAGAATGATTTTCCTTAATAGTGTCATTTTAGAAGGATGGAAAATACTAAACAGACCCGATCACTTGGCAAAAGGAAAAAACACATCACCCGGTAGGTAGGTGTTATACTTTAGGCATACTGACAGCTACCAACTTGGCCAGCTGCCACGCATGCGGGGCCAGCAGTGTGGCAATACAGGCTGTCCAGAACAGATTTCATAAAAAGAGACAAGGAATGGGGAGCTTGGAAGCTGCAAGATGCCCTCCATTCACCCACAGTTCCCACACACACAATTTGCTATCTACAGATTTTTTTCCCTTTGAACCTATATTGGAGCTCAGGAAGGAGGTGCAATCGAATGAAAGAAAATGGAGAGGCTTCCATAACACACCACTCAGCTCGACCTGAAGGCATGCGTAAGCCACGACCCCAGAGCTGGTGGCAAGGGAAGAAATGGAGCCATTTCCTTAGGAAAAGAGCAGTTTCACTCCAATGGATGTTCTCAGTGCCTTACAGTGAATTCTTTCCCATCTCCTTATGAACTACTGTCTGTTGGTTTTCCCAAAAATATGCCCCCCCCAAGACTAGTCCTCCTTATATATCTTTGTGGCCAGCAGAAGTCCACCATCTTGAAATAAGGCTTTCAATTTGCCCAGGCCAATAGGATCTGAAGTCTTCCCAAATTCCCCAATGAGACCATTCCAAACCCAGTATCTGAAGATGTCCCATTGTGGGACATCTTATCACCTGTAATCTGGGTGTCTAGAAGTTAAATATCTAGTTATATTACTTTTTATGATAAGAGTCCTGCTATACCTCTTCCCTGCCTCCTCCAGAACCATCTGGATGGCTTCTTGGGAAATGTTCCCTCTTCTGTACACTTCCTCCCAACCCACTCTGCTCTTTCAACACCTTATTCATTTGAATGGGTGGAACTTTCTTTTCCCCCAAAGCCTAGGACTTCAAACCCATGACAGAATCCCTAGATATGGGGAGAGCACCTTATGCCTACCTTTCTTTTCCTCATCCAAATATCCCGCCTACACACTAACTCCCTAGAAGCAAACTCGCCCGCCTCTGTGGATTCTGCACTTGGTGGATAGGGAAACTGTTTGCTATTAGTAAACAGGGTAAATGGTTGAGCCAGTTACTCCTTTGGAGACTGTGGACAGCATCATATCCGATTCGTGCAGGTGAGAACCCAAGAGGCAGCATTCCAGTTAATAATGAGATGTTAAAGAAATCGACAAGTTGCCCCCTTGCTGGTGTGGATCAATTTCCATTCATCTGCACAAAGACCACAGAGGGTCCCGAGCTCTGCTACACACCAGAGTTTTGACCTCTCACACTACCATTCTTCTCCCTGTCCATCCTCGGGAGGTTGTGCTGAAGAGCAAGGCAGACATCAGGAAAGAAGTGGGAGAGAGCAAGAAGCCCAAAAACCACCACAGGCTGACTCTTAAGTCCTTAGCGGTGTTCAGGGCATTCTCTCTCTGCCCGAGGCCCTGTCTTCCATTCCAGATAGAGTAGCAAATTAACATAGGCCACACTAGCAGCATGAAAGACAAGCACAGATCCCATAGGACGCCTCAACCTAACACTTTCAGGGCTTAGCCACGTTAAGGATGGCCACCGTGTGGCAAGAGTGTTACTGCCCCCCTTCCCGGTCCCAAGGCAGCCATTGCTATTCAATCACAGCACTCCTTCCCATGTGCCTAGGCTACTCACACCAGTACACCCAGCAGCCACTACCAATCGATCACCGATTCAAAGTTCAGGTGGCTGAAATCTACCTGAAGAGGGAGGAAGTGAGGTCTGAGCTCACCCAAGGCAGATGGCCCCAGTCTCTCTTGCCCCTCCTCCAGGAGCCTTTGGACGGCTTTAGGGATATGTTCCCTCTCCCATATGCTTCCTCCCCACCCTCTTAGTGCTGGCCAACACCACCTCCCCTGGACAGCTGGTCCTCTAGGAGGTGCCACAAAGTAAATGCCAATTAGGACCCAAATTCTGACTGGCAGTTGGCAGGACTGGCAGAGAGCCCACTTCTCCCTTTTAGGTGCTGGCTCAAGGCTGCAGACTGGGCCAACCAAGATGGCACCAATCCTTTTTCAGTCTATTGTCAAAGCCAGCAAAGAGGTAACCAGCTCCCTAGCACAAGTCATTGCTCCCACGCTCCCCCGAACCCACCCCCAACCCAGCCCCGCACCCTGGGGAGCTAGTTCAGCTTGCTGCAGATCTCCAGCGCTTTCTTGTAGACCTGAGTCACATCGTCCATGTCCATGAGGAGGGAGAAGCTGCTGTCTCCCAGCCGGTTCCGGTACCGCTTCAGGTACTGGGGTCGAGGCTGGTTCTGGAGCCCCTCAAAGTCCTGGATCTGGAGGAAGTTTTCAGCAGAGACACAGCTGCGGATGCGCTGGCGGGCAGGGCGGTTCTCCTGCAAATCCAGCAAGTCGAAGGAGTCGCTGGACAGGACGCTGTCGTCACTGATGACGCTGGAGGGCCGGCTGTAGCTCCGGGACAGGCCCTCAGCGGGGACGCCGGGCTCCAGCAGGGATTCCAGTGTGGGCGTTTCAGGGCTGACAAGGGCCGGGTCCATGGTCCCCGCGGAGTACTTGCTGCTGTGTTTCAAGATGCCCTTCCTGCGGCAGGAGAGGCCGTGGGACGTCCCCCTGGCAGGGTCCGGGGGGCTGGGGGAAGGGAGGCCGCTGCCCAGCCCGTCGTTACTGTCCAACAGCTCCGAAGACTCGCTGCGCTCCGGGGACGAGTAGTAACCCGACTCTCTCTGCTGTGTCTTCTTCAAGATGCCCTTCTTGGGCATCGTGGCCGACTGCTTGGGGCTGAGCTTGCCTGGCGCCTCCGCCTCGGGGGAGCTCGGCAGCGGCACGGCGGTCCGGCACAAGTCGGGCTCCACCTTGAAAGCAGCGGGTAAAGCGGGGCTCACGACGCCTTCGATGAAGCCGGTGCTGTGGGAGCGATGTTCGCTGTTGCTCCGCTTCTTCAAGATCCCTTTGGGCCTCTTGGAACTCAGCTTGGATGGGCTCTCGGGTACCGAGTCCTGGCCGGACTGCGCAAAATCGTTCTCTTTCTTGGACTTTTTCAGGGACCGCTGCCGCTCCAGCATGACCTCGGAGGCCCCGGGCTTGGCCAGGCCCTTGATTTTGGCTTCAGCCTCAGCCTGCAGCCCCGTGGAACGGTGGTGCCAGTCGATGATGCGAGCCAAGAGTGGCGACTCGGAGTTGTGGAGCGTGTCGCAGTCACAGACGCTGCTCTTGTAGCCCCAGTTCACCCACCAGTGGTTGGCGATGTCCTCGATGGTGGCCCGGCGATCGGGGTTCACCATCAGCATCCACCGAATGAGTCCTCGGGCGTCTGTGGCACAAGAGAAAAAGAAGGATGCATCACATGGAAGCCTTTGGCCTTGACAGGGCTGACGCTGCAGGGGTAAGGGGACGTGCTCACTCCGGCAGGAGACCCGGTCCCACCACACCAGGGAGCAGGAGCCGAAATCTTCCAGACAGTACACGGAAAGCATCATCCGGACACAGAACCACAGCCCAGTGCACGGTCACACCCTGGCATGTTTTTCCATAGAAGCAAAGGGATGTCCTAGAACTACTGAGCTCTCCATCAGCTCAGATCTTCATTAAATGGGGAAGGCCAGGTAACCGGATTCCAGGCCCAACCCCAAGCAGGGCCCCACCATCCCTTCGGTGGATATCATTTTACCAAAAGGGAAACAGGGGAAGGTGACCCCGGCTTTTCTGTAGTCCTCCAACGTGGGCTTGTAAAAACACACAATGCTCAAGGTCATCGGGAAAGTGTGTCGGCATGATATCTCGGGCTGAAATGGTGAGAAAGAGGCTCCTTATCAAAGAGGGAAAGAGAGAAGGATGGCACACGTGGGCAGTGAAGGGGCCATCCCCAAGGCTGGCCTGACCCCAGGCCTTCGCCAGGTCCTGAGACCCATGCCCAGTGAGCTCACCTCCTCTCCCTCTCTGACATAAGCCGTAGCCCACCGAGCTGTCAGCTCACAGAACCCATCCAGATCTGCCATCCGCTTATGGCCTGGCTGAGACATTCCATGTGCAAATTTCTGCTGCCAGAGAATTAAGGGAAAGCCCCTAAGGGATGCTGAAAAAGCCACAGGAACCAACTGACTGTCACAGCTTATAAACTGACTTTTAAGATCAATCTGTGCTCCCCCAACGGGAGGTGAATTAGATCCTGGGGAGGCACCGCCTCCCCCTCAGCCACTTATGTGGGTTAATGAGTAGCTGGCAGGGGTCAGGCAATGAGATCAGGGGTGAGCTGCTCCCCCGAAAAGTAACAGGATGTTCCTTTAGTCATTCAGTAAATATTTTGTAAATTCCTGCAATGTGCCAGGAGCTGTGTTGGTACAGGTTGGGTCACCTAAAATGTCTCAAAAAAAAAAACTAAAAAACTAAACGAAAACAAAAAACAAAAAAACCAAGGCTGGACTATTGAAAAGAATAAAATAAAATAAAATAAAATAAAATGAAATGAAATGAAATGAAATGAAATGAAATAAAATAAAATAAAATGAACAAGTAAATATACATATATATATACGCATATGTATTCATTATTCACAGATTCTGTATTATAAATTCTCCAGCTCACTAAAACGTATTTATAGCCCCCAAATCAATACCCAGGCACTCTCCCTGTCATTTGTGTCCATTCACAAAATGGCAAAAAAAGTTGAGTCACCCCCAGCATGTATGTATGTTCCTAACTAAGGTCGAAGGAGGCGACGCTGCCCTGCCTCGTTTCCACTCTCGTACTGTAAACACGTGTACTTCTCACAGCCTGTATCGTCCATGTCTTCCACATGTTTGTCCTGCTTGTTGGTGATTTCACTGTGTAAAACGGCCCGAAGTGCTAACTACGGTTCCCGAGTTTGAGAAGCCCGTGATGCGCCTTGTGGAGGAAGTGCATGTTCGATGGGCTTTGCTCAGTATGAGTCATAGCGCTGCTGGCTGTGAGCCTGATGTGAATGAGTCAACAAGATATTTTAAATGAGGTGTCTCTGGACAGAACTATACATAAAACAAGGTTATATATTGATCAGTTGACACCAATACTGTGACCAGAGCTCGAGCCCCGTATTTGCCCTAGGAGCAGGGCTGCCTCCGTATTCACTCTCCCCATGCTCACAGCAACTCTGTGGAATGTAACTACTGCCAAGGATGGGAAATCAGCTGTGCGTGTGCGCGTGGGCAGCGGGCCTATACACGAAGGTCTGTGTTAGCAACTTTCCAAAGATGGCCACCTGGACACACACTTTCCATCCACACATCGTACTCTCCTAGCAAGAAATGGAGCTTATTATGATCTTGGTTGCTTTGACCCATAAAGCGTGGGAGAAGTGACATGATCTGTCTGCCCAGCACAGAAGGCCTGGAAGCTGCTTCTTCCTCCACCTGAGAGCCCTGAGCTTCCACGGAAGAAGTCCAGGATTCCTCAGAAAGAGGGGACCTGGAGAGGAACCTCATAGAGAGGGAGCCCACGTGAACGAGCCCTGAGCAGCTGTCCCCCAGGCAGACCCAGCCCAGCTGCCATCTGCAGGCCACCGTAGGAGAAACCCAAACAAGGCCAGAAGAACTCTAGCCAACCCAGGGAATGGAGACATATGGTACCTAGTTGTTGTTTCAGCCACCAAATTGGTTCAGGGCAGTGGGGGAGGGGGAGGATAGAGTTGTTCTAGCAATAAATAATGCAACAGGGCCCATGGGCGGTGCCCGTGGCTGGAGGCACAGTGGTGAAAAAGGGCAGTTGCCACCCTTGTGGCCCTGAGTCTAGTGAAAGTGGTTTATATGACCACAGGACTAGAAAGGACTTCATGGGATATCTCTTCCAAAATGTTAATTTATAGTGGAGAAACTGAATCCACATGGTAAGGGTCTTGCCCAGGTTCACACAGCAAGCACACAGGACTCCTAGCTTGCCTGGTGTAGAGGACATTTGTTCAAGAAATTCCATTCGGGAAGGTGTGGGCAAAGCAGCCTAGCAAACCAGCTTTGCCAGAAGGCAAAAACCTGGAGAGAAAAAGAAGAGGAAAAGCAGGAGACTCCTTACAGATGTTAAAACAGAAGCAAAAAAGTGTGAGCTACAGCAGGTAAGCCAACCACTCCCGCTTAACCTCTGACCCTCTGAGGGCACGCACCTGACGGCTGCGTGGGCTCCCGGTACTCTCCGCTGCTGATCTGCCGAATGAGGTTTTTGTGATCGAAACCATCGAAGGGCATCGTTCCATAAACGAGAGTGTAAAGCAACACGCCCAGGGCCCAGCTGTCCACCTGGAGCAGAGAGACAGGACATAAAGGAGCTCAGAAGCAGGTTCCGGGATGCATCACAGCCTGTGAGCAGCCACCCCCAACGACCCCAGGAATGGAATTCAGCATCTAGCAGATGGGTTCCCAGCTCAGCCTGACAAGTGATTTGCAGGGTGGCCATGGGCTGCCGCAGAGACTGACCTGCCGTCTCAGAGACCAAGAGTCCCAGTCTGTATAAGGACTTTCTTAAAAGATTATCTCCCTGGATCCTCAGTACGATGTTATGAAACAGGGAGGCCTGGATTCTTTTCAACCCCATTTGACAGATGGGAATACTGAGGCCCAAGAAAGCTAAATGATTTCTCCAGAGCTCCTCTCTGCCTCCAGGATGGGTGCCGCACTGGGACACGGGGCTGTTCACTCTGAATCCAGGTGTCAGCGCCTTCCTGCACCTTCTTTGAATGGATCGGGGGGCTTCCAATTCAAATGCTTACAAGAGCCAGGCATGCAACCAAGATGAACAAAGCAAGAGAGAATGTGGGGTACAATGTGGGAGTGCACGGATCACCTGACGTATTAGGCAGCCTCCCCTTGGCTAACTCCTACCACATAGGAACGTAGGCCCAGCCAGCCAAATCCTTTCGGGAAGTCAGAAACCAGACTTTTATGTGAAATCTCCCAATTATTGAATGTTTAGTTCATTTTTTTTTAGAAAGACTAATGTGGCCAGATAAAGCAAGCTTGCTAGCCAGATCACAGGCTGTCAGCTTAGAACCTCAGAAAAAGATCATCAAAGATCAAAGAAACATTCATTGCCTATGATAAATGGACAGTGTCAGGTTTCTAGAGCTTTGTAAATTGAATCCGATGTTCCTCCCTTACATTCTTATTTTAGAAAGAACTTCTCCTCACTGCAATTGGTAAGAGGCCCTTGGCATCCTTCTCTTCACCCTCCAGCCCTGCCTTCAAACACTCTCCAACAGATAAATATTTGGAGGGAAACATTTCAACTCACTGAGCAGCTGCTATTTAAAGGATAAAGAGTGGATGAATCCTTGTAAAGAGAATAATCACTCGCAATCACCCATTTTCAAAATAGCATTTTCACATACACATCTCTTACGGTGGCCCTGAGAGCTTTAGGCATATAAAACAAATGCATTTCTCTTGCATTAGAAGGTGTGATTAAAATTGTATTTCCTTAGTGGAGCTGGGTGGCTCTGTCGGTTGAGTGTCCGCCTCTTGGTTTCGGCTCAGGTCATGATCATATGGGTCGTGGGATCAAGTCCTGTGTTGGGCTCTGCACTCAGCGTGGAGTCCGCTTGGGATTCTCTCTCTCCTTCCCCCACTGCCCCCACACTCATGCTCTCTCTCTCTCAAATAAATGAAAAAGCTTTTTTAAAAAAACTATTTCCTCAATCAAGGATACATGCTGTCAAAGATATATGCAAAAAGATATTCATTGCAGAGTCAGGGTTTTTTTTGCTTGTTTTTTTGGTTTGTTCTAACAGGGAAAAACTGAAAACAATCTGTCTAAATCTAGGGAAGTGATGAAATTATGGTATATTCATACAATAACATTATATTGTCCTCAGAAACCACATTTTTAGTAATAGCAAATTCAAAAAAGTCACAATAGAATTTTAAGTCAATGAAAGGCCATGTATACATATGTATACATGTATATATAATGATTGCCACTATTTTTTGAAATGCAGAGATCGACACTGGAAAAAAAAGTCTAAAAGAAAAGTCACAAAAATAGTAAATGGTTATCTCTTGTGGGGGAAACTGCAGGTAACTTTATTTTCTAGATTGTTCAAATTTTCTCCCAAGTGTCTACATCGTGGCTTTTATTATCATATAAGGAAAAGCTTTCTCCGCTTGCTAGCTTTTTTGTTTATTTGAAGTATTTCTTATATCCACTGTCTGCCTTCCCTCCTCCCTATCCTACCCCACCCCCACCCCTATACACCCCAACAACTTACTCACCTCCGGCCCCCGGTAAGGTCTCCCATTGACGATCTCAGGAGAAGCATAGAGTGGGCTCCCACAAAAGGTTTGCAAGAACTTGTCCTTCTGGTACAGGTTGGAAAGCCCGAAGTCAGCAATCTGCAAAGAGAAGCAAGACACAGAGAGGCCAGTTAGCGTGCCAGGGGGTGCCTACCTCGGATCATCTGAGCACTACAGCACCTGGGTCGGTCTGCCGGCTGGTCACCATTTTTTCTCCAGTCTTTAGTCTTCTTAAAAGAACCAGTCCACCCACAGGGCTGGGCCAGTGACCCCCCAGCTGCAGTCCTTGGCATCCAAGACAGATTCTGCTGTATCTGCACACTACGCATTGTCTTACTTACTCAAAACCACTCCCTGCATGGACTTGACCTTCGCTTTAGTTTAGATCCGCTCTGAGAAATATCCCCAGAATCATGGGCTTGACGTTTCTGACGCACGGGATGGTACACAACTCTTAATCTGGGAATTGTCCCTCCATAACCCACCTAAAATCACATTGCACCCACAGCGACTTTGAAAAGTCACACTTTGGAAAACAGTGACCAGGGTCACTGATACCACCCCTTCTCATCCATCCCCACTCTACCCAGGACTCTGTTTTGCCAACATTGTGACCCCAGGTGAAATCTCGGACCCCAGAGTCCTAGATTTTCAGCCCAAACTCTGCCACCAGTCATCTCTGTGACATGGAACAGATCCCTTAGCTACTCTGAGTCTCAGTTTAGCCACCAGAAAATGGGAACCCAGGATCCTTTTCTGTTCTGGATCACAGGATTAGTGTGAGAAAAAAACAGTCAATCAATCAACCAACCAAGAAAAGACCATGAATGTAAACCTTTAAGTCTTCAAATTCCATACAATGTTCTCCCTAACCCTGCTTCTCTGGTACTGCACACTCCTTGGAATCACTCTCTTCTGTCCTGGTTTCTCGAAGCCTTTTATTCATTATCCTTTGTGGTAGCACTCTTCCCTGTGTGAGCGTGGGCGTGCATGCACGCGTGCATTAGTACGTACAATCACATGTAGACACATGACATGTATACGTATAATGTTATGTATGTACATATACGCACATGTACCACATATAAATATATACAAATAATAAATTCTCTTTGCCCATTAGACTCTGAGTCCCCTGAGGCAGGTGGCATATTCCACACGTTCCCCCAACTTTGTGTCATCCACTGCTTGGCACCCGCCCCCACCCAAGAAATACCTGTCACTCGAATAGGCAAAATATTTTGAAAAACACAAGACAAGTAACAGAATATGTGGAAGAAGGAGAGACTCAGTCACCTCTTACGGAACAACCTCCAATTACCAGGCACTGTTCTGAGCCCTTCACCCTCTCTAATCTGAGCCCATTTACTCAACGCTGCGAATATACTTCACGCCACTGAACGGTACAGCTAACCATGGCTAAAACGGCAAATTTCATGTTCTGGCTAGTTTGCTGCAATTTTTCAAGCAGATCGGGGAATGGGGTGTAGGGAGATGTGGTGAGGCCTCTCAGGAGAGCTGACGAGCGGGCAGCATGAAGCCGCGCCTCCAAAGCCCACTGCAGCCGTCCGAGGTGAGTCACCACGGGCTCCTGCCATTCTCCAAGTGGATTTCCACTGGAGGCTTAGAAATAGGCTGACCGATTCACATGCCCAGAGAGCAGCCCGGCCCCGATGGCGCTGAGGCTCTGTTTTGAATGCAGCCCCAGAATAAGCCTATTTTCTAAAAGTCGCCCCTGAATGAATGAATGGAATGCCATTGAAAGCAGCTGGTGTATAACCGCCCTCAGAAAACGCATTCTCTGGGCTCAGATTGCATTTAATTGCCCTGAATTCCACTTTCTTATCAAGGCCTCTGATTCGCTTGCAGGAAGTTGGTTGGGAGCTTATGAAGTGTGCCCTGTCCATCAGAAAAGGAATGGAATGGCCGCAGCCCCGGAGCACGTCCCAGGGCTTTGTCCTCGGCAAGCACAGCCAAGGCGAGGCCCCAACATAGTGCAATGGGGGAGGCAGGGGGAGAGATCCCCCTCCAAACCCGCGATGTCCGAGGCTTCCAAATACAAGCACCCTGGAGAGGTACCCAGCACCGCGGCGTGCGAATGCCTGCACGCACACGCTCACACCGGAGTGCTCCCAGGCCCGGCGCCCTTGCTCTCTCTGCAGCCGTCCGGAGGAGCGTGTTTATGTTAGGGCCCACTCCCATCCCCACAGACCGATGTTTATCAGCCTTTCCCAGTAAAACTATCATTGCCGCTGACAGAAGATTAATAGAAATGTAGATTAGCCTGCGTTCTTGGCACCTCAACGGAAAAGAAAAATTAATCAACACACACACAGAGTTCTCAAACCTTGAACCACCTAAACTGGGGCTACAGCTCTAAGGTTTCACGCCCGATGGAGTGTCTATTGACTAGAAGAGCGGAAACGGCCACTGGTTATAAAACTTCTCCCAGCCTCAATTTCTCATCCGTAAAGTGGAAGTAAGAACAGCACTGACCTCCACAGTGTTGTAGCGAAAATTAAATGATGAAAAGTATGCACAACGCTTAGAACACTCACTGGCACAGAGTTGGGCCTCGAAAAATCTTTGCTTCCCACCATAAATTCGTTAATAGTAGCTTTATCAACCTCACGATACTCAAAGCAAGACTGGCTTTTCCATTTCGGGTAATTATTTTAAGACTTCTTTTTCAAATAAATATACTTTTTAGAAGGGAACTGAACTAAATAAAAAGATTAAGTAAAAGAGCGCAGAAGATTCGAGGAAAAGGCAAAAGCCAAGAAGACAGTGAAAGAAAAGAAATTTGGGAAATTTGAAAATACTGAAATTTGGGAAACAGTGATTTTAAACATAACAAAACAAAAATAACTGAATGAAAGTCCTACTTTGCTGACACATGGGTAACCTCTGGAGAAAGGTAACTACTCTGCATTTTTGCCGGTCATGGGACGGTCCCCCTGCCCTGTATGGGCTCCAAATCATGTCCCCACACTGGGCTGATACCCCATGCAGCCTGGGCTCTGGAGACGGATCTGAGAAGCCAACACCCAGGTCCTTAATTTTTGGAGTTTTTGTTATTACCAAGCCGTCTAGAGGTGTGCGCTGCTGGATAAAAATCAGAGTTAGAAAGATAAAGTAAGGGGGCGCCTGGGTGGCACAGCGGTTGGGCTTCTGCCTTCCGCTCAGGGCGTGATCCCGGCGTTGTGGGATCGAGCCCCACATCAGGCTCTTCCGCTATGAGCCTGCTTCTTCCTCTCCCACTCCCCCTGCTTGTGTTCCCTCTCTCGCTGNTGCCTTCGGCTCAGGGCGTGATCCCAGGGTCCTGGGATTGAGCCCCCCATCGGGCTCCCTGCTCCGCTGGGAGCCTGCTTCTCCCTCTCCCACTCCCCCTGCTTGTGCGCCCTCTCTCACTGGCTGTCTCTATCTCTCTGTCAAATATATAAATAAAATCTTTAAAAAAAAAGAGAGAGAAAAAAGACAAAGTAGGAAGTAATTATTCACATTTCCAAACTATTAGCCTCACTACAACATGGGTGCACCATGGAGACGCCAAGCTAAGTGAAGCGAGCCAGACACGGAAGGATAAATGTTCCATGGGTCCGCTTCTACGAGGTACCTAAAGGGGGGTTAACCTCAGATCTCTGTGAATAATCACTGTGAGCTCACCGGATGGAAAAGAAAGTATCCGGTTACTGGTGGGTAAACGCTGGGGGAAAATACTGATGAGGTTGATAACATAAGTGACGGGCTGATGGTCTTTTGCAATGTCTGAGAGGAAGTACAGTGGATGGACAGATCAGAAGAACCCGGGGCTGGCCTTGAACTTGGCCCTACTGGCTGATGGGCAGGTCCTGCCAAGTCACTCGGTCTCCTCATCTGCAAAGTGGGAATAAGTATAGAACTCACCTCAGGATGCTGTGTGGGGACCGAAAAACAGACATGAAAAGCCCTTGGAACAGTTCCCGTACCAGCTGACTCTAGATGACAGCAGTTGCAACATGGCTGGTGGTTTGATCTGCTTAACAGTTGTTTGCCAAGAGCCAGGGCCCACCCCAGAGCTCAGAGAAATTATCGTCACCCACTTCTGGAATAGGCCTGCCCAGAGTGAGAGGCTGCACTGCATGATGGGAGAAGGAAAGGATGCAGGGTTTGAGGGTTTGGGCTCAAATCCCAGACTGACCTCTTACCAGCACCGAACTTAGGCAGTTAACTAATCCTTCTCTGCTCCACTGAGGTCCATGGACCAGCAGCTTCGGCACCAGCTGGGAAATGGCACTAAGTGATCTGGGGAAGCTCTTAACTGAGGGCATCTCCAAGAAGCAGTCTCTCAGGGGATCCTAATGAGCCACCTGTCATGACTCACCACACATTGGACTCGGGCATCCCTACGTGGGGGCTCTGGCCACCTGCCACCAGCCACATCAGCACTTGGAGAGACCCTCCCGGGAACAGCTGTCTGCAAGCTGCCTACAGACAAGGTAAGGCAGCCTGAAGCAAGGACCAAAAACGGGCCCTCATGTGATGCTCTCTTAGATTTGGGGTAAATCTGGGGGGTAGCGGTAGAGGGTAGACTTTATCAGGTGCCTGGTCCTTAGAGTCGAATGGCCTTAGGTTTGCAGCCAGCCCCTTGGCTAATATTAGCTGCAGGAACCTCCTCACCCGTAAAATGGGGGATAATCAGACCCACCCTGGTGGAGACATTCTGAGATCCAAATGAGATAAGGCACGTAGAAGGTCTGGCACAGGACTCGCTTCCAGCAGAGGCTTAGTGAAGGTTACTTTCCTTTTCCAGCCTCCATGCCGGTTCCTGTGCTTGCTGCTCCTTGCCTGTAGAAGGCTGTCAGCACATTTCTATCAAACTCCTACCCAGCCTTCAAAACCCAGTTCAAACACCACTGCCTCAGCAAAGGCTTTTTGGTCCATTTACAGTTAACAGACCCACCACTGCCTGCTCAGTGCTTCCAGAACACATTACACAGGGCACTATGAGGCACATAGCAGGGCCATCCGGCCCTGCCAAGAAAGGAGGATCAGGGAAGGCTTCCTGGAAGAAGAGGCATTCAAGCTGAGACTGAAAGGAGGGGCAGGCAAAGAGCAGTGGGAAGAGCGTACTAAGCACAGGGATCCAGGTGTGGAAAAGCCAGGAAGCAAGAGAGAGCTCAGCGGACTTGAGGAGTGTGAGTCCTACACAAGTTGGTCTCCCTGACCACCACAGCTAAAACAGCCCCCGCCAGCCTCCACCCTCACTCTGCATGGATTCTCTCCACCGACAATTAGTTCTGTATTTATTTGTCTGCTGCTTGCGTCCCCAACTGGAATTCTAAGTCCACTATAGAGCAAGTACCTTATCTTCCTCACTCACCTCACTCACCTGTGTGTCCTTCTCCTGGCTGAAAAACTGTGAGATTCCAAGCTCCAAGACAAGGACCTGGCTGGCTGGTTCACGGTTAAATGCCAGCATCCGGCACAGGGCTAGGTGCATGGTAGGAACTTAGTAAATGTCTGTGGTCGAGTATATACCGCCCCCAGGAGATTCCCAGCTTGCTGACTGCGTAAGTGCAGGAATAGATGAGTGGATGCGGGCATGCGTGGATACACACGTGTACACAAACACACGCATAACGGGATGAATGAACAAACAAATCGAGGGATTAATTAATGCATGAATGCAGAGTTCTCACACGCATATAATCAAAGCCCAGGGGCCATATCCCGAGCTGCCCCATTTGGCCTTGTTAAGCCTCCGAGATTTCTAGCTCATCTTAGCCCTGGCCATTCAAAGCTGCTTTTCTTGTCCGCAGCCGCCGTGATTCCATTGTCATCAGGGGCAACAGGCCATTTCCCCTCTGCCCCTCTCCTCTGAGCCCTGGGAGCTCACCAAATTCCCAGCCCTCTTTGAGGAGGCGAGCTGACCCCAGTGCTTGGACCTCTTCTTATTGTAAGACATTTTTACAAGACCATTCTATGGGAATTGTCGGCATTCCATTCTCCCAGAGAGTGGGATGTGACTCTGGCCCATTTTTATTAATTGCAAATTACTGCTATGCTGGGTGTCTATTTTAGTAGACATAAGGCTTTAGCAGGCTTCTCTGGAGCACGGAATGCAGCCCAAAGAAGCACATTGCTCTCATTCTTTCTGCCAACAGACTATGTGAATATTTTTAGAAGCCACACCCTCTCGCACTAGCCAGATAAATAATTTCCAATGCCAGATGTGCTCTTTGCAAATCAACATCAGGCAGAGAGGAGGGGAGGAACGAGCTACATGGCTCACACCAAACGACAGCAACATGTGACAAGTTTAAACCAGTAGCATTTTTACAGGCCCCCCCACCCTTGGAATAAGGAAGATGGAACTGCAGCTAGAGAGGCGCCAGAAGGGACTCCAAGAGGGACCTGGCTGCTCATATCCCATTGGCTTTCCCTCCCCACCCCCCACCCCCCAAGGGCCAGACGCTGATGCCTCGGGCTCTCCTGAACATGGAGGCCGACGTGTGGCCACGTGTCCGCTGCCTTTGCCACCGGTGTCCTTTCTAAACATGTTTCCAGCAAAATGCTGAGTCAGGAAGAGCCGGGCAGATACAGCCGGAAGACAAATCCACACCAGCTGAAACGCATTTTTAAAAAATCTTGGAAGTGCATGTGAGATGATGAAAGATAATTTGCCCAGAAGTCAAACATGGGAGTTCTCCTCCTGGCTGTCATCCCTTCACCCCAAACCCAAACAACTGAAGGGTACCTACTGTGTGGCGAGCACTGGGCCACACTCCGAGGAAACAGAGACACAGGAGCCCACAGTGATTCCCTGCGTGTGACCTTGGGCCTGTCACCTAGACCTACGGGGCCTTCCTCATTCAAACAAGAGGGCTGGAAAATGACCCTCAACGTTCTTCAAGTGCTAGGATTCTCAGATCCCAGCAGCATCCCTTGAACAAGCAGAAGGGAGAATTAGTGCCAGGGAGTGGGAAGGTCTGGTTTCCGCACATGTGTATGCACGTGCGTGCGTTTTACCTTGGGAAATGCCAGGAGCAGAGATTAAGGAAAAGACATGGAGAAAAAAAAAGCATGACCCAAAGTTTGATTTTTATAATGTGTCTGCTATTTACCTATACGATGGACAGGGAGTGCAGAGGGAAGGACTGGGTCCTGGGAGCTGGGAGGCCCAACACCACTGCCCCATTGGTCATGCCAGTGCGCCATTTCCCGGGGCTCCTGCCCCATTGTTCCCAGCACAATTGCTTTCAGAATTCTAACTATTCTTCTCCTCCATTGGGAAATTCTATGACTCCATAGGAAGCTATGTGCCTTATCACTACTGGGACTACATCATGGGACCCAGAGGTCACACTGTCCCACAGAACCCAATCCCCCAGCCAGAGGCTCACATTCCAGGCCTTGTAAAGACTGCCTGTCGTTGGGAGAGCTCCAGGGGCAGGTGGCAGGAAGAATCTGCAGACAAAGTTACCAGGGTGGATGACACGAACCCTTAGAAATGTGCCCCTCAGACCAGAACCCACCACTTCCGAGGACCCAGGCACCTTCACGGCAGCTGGCCAGTGTCCTCTCCGGTGACCAACTGCTGGCGAAGTTGCCTTGGATACCAAGAGTTGAGTGCTAAGTGCCCTGTGTATTGTCTAAAACCCTCACATTTGCCCTTGACTCCCCAGGCGCCCCAGGCACAGGGCGCGGCACACATTAACTGCTCAGGAAATTCTCACTGAGAAAATGAACAAATAGACAACCAGCCCCAGAGGCAGGACTGGCGTCCCTACTGGACACACCAGAAAACGGAGTCTTAGGGGAGTCACTTCTCCAAAACACGGCCATTAGTCAGGAACAGAGTCGCGATTCAAATTCAAACTGCAGGCTGCCCAACTCCAAAGCCACCACTCTTGATCTTGACCCACCGCACAGTGCTCAGCTAAACATGGGGTATCTTGTTTAGTCAAAAACAAGCCTGTGAGCGTTGCCGTCACCCTCGTTTTACAGTCGCAGAAACAGGCTGAAGTGGCTTTCCCGATGGCAAGCAGCGAGGAAGCCACACAGGAGGGAATTTTCTGGCTCGACAGCCAGTGCTCCTGCTAGAATAATCCAGAAAGGGAGAGACCTTGAGATCTCACTTCCTGATCCTAGGAAGAACTGCTTTGACCAACTGTTTCCTCCGTATTCTGTGGACTAACACAGAAATAGGCGACCATGGTCAACTACTTGCAAAAGCAAGAGGTCATCCTGACGTGACTTCGAGGACCCTCTCAAAGGACAATGGTAACTAATGGTCCCGCCATGATCCGCAAACAGAATCCAAACGCGGAGCAAGAAAACAGTCTCCCTGTGATGCACCCCTCCACTGAGAGCGAGAGCAACCAGGAAAGGGGACAACACAAGGTCATTCCCATGCTTTGTCCGGGGACCAGGGATGAGGCACTAACGTCACCAGCCGCCAATTAGAGGGATCCCCTGGTGTCGGGAGTACTGAGGCCATTTCATAATGAAACCCATGCGGCGAGCTCCGTTTATTTTGAAACCGTATTTGCGTATTTTGCAGACATGATCAAAAGGACGTTCAGAGGGCTCTGCAGGAGGTGTTTGAACCCCGTGGGCCAGGAGAGCTTGCCTCAACTCCAGCGGCAGCCAGCAAAAACACTCTCCATGGAAGTAAACCCCATCACCAGACGGTACGCTCCTTCCCAGCAGCACACACGACCATAGCCAGGTTCCCAGTTCCACCGCTGGTTTGGGGGGTGGGAGGGCCGGGAGAGAGAAAGAGGAGGCAGGGCACGACAGTGACAGAAGGCTGGCAGGGACAGAGTTCCAACTCTTACATAACCTGGGCGGCGCTGGCAACTTAAGCCCTCGTGAGTCAGACACACATGGGCTCAAACCCCAACTCCACTTACTGACTGCTGTGTTACCTCGAGTTGGAAACTTAACTTCTCTGTGCCTCACTTTCCCTATCTGCAAAATGATGTCAATAACAGCGCCCACCTCATAGGGTTGTGAAAATTAATGGTAAGCGATAGCAGGCAAGCATGTTATAAAATACACAGGCAATATGTTACGGTCATAGGTGTTTCCATGGTGATGATTGCAGACTACGAGCTTCCTGAGGACAGGGGCTGTATTTTAATCATCTTTTTATCCCAGCACTAAGATCAAGGTCTGGCATGTAGTTGGAGATCAATAAATGCTCATCGAAGTGAAGGGTTGGAACTGAACTGAGGTGACTCCCCTGCACCCGCCTGCCGGGGCAGGACTCCGCGGCCTGGTTCCGAGGCCGCAGCCTGGGGCACCTGGAGGCCCCCGCCCCGCCTATCAATCCACCAGGCAAGAGCTTTACCTTAATATTGCAGCTGTCATCCAGCAGGATGTTTTCCAGCTTCAAGTCCCGGTGGACCACGCCGTTCTGCAATGAGAAGACAGGCGGGGCCGTGAATGGGGCGGCCGGCAGGAGAGACAGAAAGGGGGAGCGCGAGGGTGAGCAAAGGGAGGTATTTGACACTTTAAAGAAATGCGCCGCCCCGGTGGTCTTTGCCTCCATCCTTCAGGGCTCCTCTCCCTGTCATGAAGCTTCCGCCAGCCAGCGACCAGCGACAGGAGAGCATTAGTCACTTGCTGTGTGGTGAAGGGAAAAATGACTGGAATCCATTCTCCCCCAGAGCCTGTAAAACAGCAGGGGGATTCTTTGTCGGAATGTAAGTCCACTGTGCGAACGCAGTAGAGTCGCGGGCGGCGGTGAACAGCGTCCGTCTGAGCTGCGCTTCTCAGGGAAGCAGCAGATTTCTCTGCTGGAGACTCAGAATGTGGGGCTCATGGGCCTCGCTTGTCTGTCTGTCTGTCTGCCTGCCCACCCGCCCCCGCCAAGGCTGGGAAGGGGATTCACTCAGTCTATTATTCTGACCCATGAAACGACTCCAGATCTGTCCAGAGGGTAACAGAAGGCTCCCCACCCATGCACGGGCAGTTCTTGAGCGGCTGGGAAGGAAGTTCTGCAAGTCCCTCTCAGCTCAGCTAGACTCAAGGGTGAAGGGTGAAGGTCGGAGGGGCTGCGGAGACCCTAGCCACTGGGCTGACCCCAGCAGGTCGCTGCCCTACCGTGGGGCCTTTCCGTTCAAGCAAACCCTGGCAAGGTTGGAAGCTGACCTGCAGGGAGGGGCAGACAGCCCCACCGAGGCTGAGAAGGACTCATTAACCCATAGGCTGCTGGTCTATCCCACAGTAACAACTGGTATAGACACACAACTCTTTGTAAAACCCAATGATCTTTTAATGGCGGGGAGGGGCATGGGCAGAGGTGGAACCCAAAGAACCAGCTATGTTCCTCGGGCCTGGGCGGACAAATAGCAGGGAGTAAGTTTTTCCTATCCTTCAGCATGAAGGACAATTTACAATTGAAGCCACTCTTTTAAGCAAACCAACTGGCTAGAACATCTCTGTCTTTCGATCAAGATTTCTTTAGGTCAGAATCGGCATGTTTATAGTTGGTGCTTTATTGTTTATTTTCCTTTCCATTTGATAATTCCTACTGTCCCCAAAAGCACCAGCTGAAGGGATGGAAGCTATATTTCTACTACTCTTTTTCTAAAGCACACCTTCCAGGATGTGTTTTGACCTCAGGAAGGCACAAACCAAGGCTCCTGGAGGAAAAGATAGAGAATCAAAGGTCTCCGATGTTTTTCTAGTTTTAAAGAGTGGGAGCAGTTTGGTTTATAGTATTGCATTCCTAGTTTTCAGAGTAGGATGGAATGAGTCTGATAAAGACCCATTCATACTGGGGCGCCTGGGTGGCGCAGTCGTTAAGCGTCTGCCTTCGGCTCAGGGCGTGATCCTGGCATTATGGGATCGAGCCCCACAGCAGGCTCCTCCGCTAGGAGCCTGCTTCTTCCTCTCCCACTCCCCCTGCTTGTGTTTCCTCTCTCGTTGGCTGTCTCTAACTCTGTTAAATAAATAAATAAAATCTTTAAAAAAAAAAATAGACCCATTCATACAAAATCCCACGTATTTACCCACCTCAAAAAATGAAAATATGATCTGTACGTGCTTTATGGTGATGCCTGATGATAAAGTACAAAATACTGTATGATCTCAGTCATCGGTGCCTTTTGAGTCAGCAGACAGAAGTCCAACAGTGTTGGCAAGGGTTAAGGGTTTTAGATTTGAATAATATCGTCTAGTTACTTATGGAGCCGCTCTCGATTAACCAGAATATTTAACAAACCAGAAGGCCCCATGTTGCAATCATTTGAATGGAGAAGCTGACTCTATTTTGGTTGCCATGTTGGATTCAAGTCACTATTGTACTCAGAGTGAAAGACTGTCCCAGGTGTGACCGTGCTGGGGGAAAGTACAAATACAATGGGAATCATGAGTATCATGATTAATGACGATGATGGCTGAAATAGGTCTTGGGTTAGCTGTGTACTTCACTTCCTTCTCCAGAGACAAAGCGTAGCTAACCTGGCTGTATTATGAGCACATCCCACTAGGTGTGTTGCAATAAAATGTATGTGTAGGTATGTAACCTATGTGGATATGACCTATGCAGGGAAAAGATAGCAGGAGCGCAGGAAAGTTCACAGCCAGTAATTCCACTCCAGGAATTGCTCTCAGGTGATTCATTCAAATGAGAGGAAAAGGTTAATACATAAAGGTGTGGATCACTGTATATATTAACCAGAAATTGGAATCAGCCTTAAATGTCCAACAATCGCAATAATTACAGAGAACTTCTAGTAACACAGGAACATGTTCAGATTAAAATACTGAGTGACGAGACAAGACACAAATGTAAAAATACACACACTTTGGTACTCTGGGTCTTGAAATGGAGAAAGGTCGTTGGCAGAGAAACTGGGCAAATCTAAATAAAATCTGGAGTTTTGTTAATAACAGAACCCGAATGTTGGTGTCTCGGTTTCAACAAATGGACTATAGTAATGTAAGCTGTTCCCATTAGGAGAAAGTGAGTGAGGGGCATACGGGAACTCTCCGTACTAGCTTGGAAACGTTGCTGTACATCTAAAATTATTCAAAATAAGAAGTTCAAATAAAAAAACAAATGTTGGGAGTAGGAGGAAGAAGATGGGAAAGAAACGAACGAAAATGTCAATCATGGGTTATGCCTGGATTCCGGAATTATGGGGGGTGGTGATTTTCTTCTATTTCATAAATTCTCCATGCAGATGACAGTGAACAGATATCACCTGTATACTGTGGAAAGAACCACACGGCACCATCACAACCGTCAGTGACCAAAGCTCTGGCGGGGCGCGGCCATACCTTGTGACAATAGTGCACGGCGGACACGATCTGCCGGAAGAAGTGTCTGGTCTCCCTCTCGCTGAGGCGTCTCCGCTCGCTGATGTAATCATACAGCTCCCCCTTGCTGGCGTACTCCATGATGATCACAATCTTATCTTTGTTCTCAAACACTGTGGGGGGGACAGCAACACACAAACACCCCGTTTATCCAACAAGCTCACTTAGGACTCCAGAGGGTGCGAGGGAGGACAACGGAGATGTCACTGAGCAGGGGCCAAGAGCGACCGGTCAGGACACAAGTCAGGCCATTCCACGTCACGAGGAGCTGGGTGAGTGTTCCAGCCAGGTGGACAATGACATCACCACTATTGTTACCAGACACACCTCTGCAACCTTAAGGGAAAGGTGCCTATCTTTTCTGAGGGCCCCACGTCCCTCACCAGGATCCTTCTCCGGACCCCCCACCAGAACGGCCCCCCATCGACAGGACAATGGGCAATAACAAACAACTACGTTCTATGAACCCTACAATAAGGACCAGTTACCCGGACCTCACAAGCTACTCTGAACCCAGAATGGGCGGCTGGATTTGTCACCTCTTTGCTCAAAACCTTCTAGAGTTTCCATCTCACTCAAAATAGAACCCCAAGTTCCAAACGTGGCCCAGCAGATCCTGTGTGATCCCATGGATCCCTCCTAGCCCAGTCTGTGTATTCTGTGCATTCGTTTAGTCAGTCTCCCCCACTAGAGTATAAATGAGGGTTGGTCTATTTCATTCACGGATGTCCCCCCAGCACTCCGAACGCTGACAGAGGGGCTCAATTCACAATTATCCAATGAGTGAATTCCAAACTTCCGAAGTGCATTCTGGAAAATTATAGGAAATAATTACGTAGCCCTTAGTATGCGCCAGGCTCCTGTAAGGTTTTGAGTACCTGACATGTACTGACTCATTTAGATCTTGCAACAAACTTTCAGGGAAATACCACTAATTTTACCACCAGAAAAATGGGGACACTGAGGCCTGGAGAAGTTCAGAGACTTGCGCAGTTTGGCTGAGCCACCAGACTGGATGGGGCTCATCTCTGGCTTCCGGCATGGATGGGGACCCATGATGCCACAGCCTGGTGGTGTGTCAGGACCCCTGCAATCACCCCAAGCTGGGTTCCCTGCTTCAGCCCCTTGCCGCCCAACCCCCACACCACCATGGAAATTGTTTTCCCAAATGCTTGTAAATGCTTCTCTCTCCCCAACTCTCATATTCTAGCGGTGATGTTCACACGCGGCTTGTCTAAGTTGTGGGAGGAAGGGCCTGGCAGATGCCCCTAGGGGCGGGTTAGGGGAGGCCACAGAGCACAGGCGCAATCCAGGTCCTCGACACCACCTCCACCAAGGCCATCCCCTTGCTATCTGTTTCCTACTTTGGGCTTTCACGTAGATGTCCTTTGAGCAAAGAAAAAATAAATAACTGTTTTTAAACCCACTCCTCCCAAGGGACATGGTATAAAAAGTTTTGTAGGGTACCCAAGATCATTCCTGAAGGACCCCTGCCTACGTCCCTCTGTCTCGTCAGCTTCCACCATTCCCCATCAGGCCCCTGATGTTCACAAATGCTGTTTCTCACAGTCTCTGTCTCTGTCTCTCCATCTCTGTCTCTGTCTCTCTCTTTCACACACACACACACACGCACACACACACGCACACACTGCTGTTTCCCGCCTCCTCCTCTCTGCCTTTACCTGCCTTACCTGTGGGGGGAACTCCGACCCGTCTGTCAAGATTGAACTCAAATATGACTTCTATTTTGCCTTCCTCTGCCTCTCACTGTGCCACTCATTACTTGTATGGTAGTACTTTCAAACCGCATGGATTCATTTGCTGGTTTACATACCCATTTCCTCTACCTGGACTGTGAGTCTGGACTTTTAGATGTAAAAAAATTTAGTTTTAGAATCAGATACTCCTAAGTAGGATCCCTGGATCTGCCTCTTACTTGCTGTGTGACTCTGGGGGAGTTGCTTGCCCTCTCTGTGCCTCAGTTTCATCAACTGTAAAATGTAAATAATACTAGTAAGTACTTCTTAGAACTGTTGGGAGTGTTTATTGATATTGGATATGTTAAATACTTAGAACAAGGCCTACATTGACGCCATGCACTCCGTGATATTAGCTATTATCGTTACTATTGATATTATTGGACCCCAGGGCCTTAGCACTGAGCCAGACTAGTCTGCCTAGACACACTCAATGAGAACGGAATTGAACTGGAACATGCCTCAGGCCTGGGTCCTCTGTCCTCCCACACCTTGTCACTGGCTGTTAGAAGCTCAAGCCCCACCAGTTCCTTCTTGGCTCCTTCAAGTGCGGCCAAACCTCTCTGATAAAAGGAAGGGGAAAGGAGGAGGGCAGGGGGAGGAGGAAAGAGAACAGCCAGATAAAATTGGCTGCTCCCGTGTCTGCTGGCCTCGGTGTACCCTGCAGCTTTGGCTCCTGCCAGGGATTGCAGCCTGTTATGCCCTTTTCATTAACAATAAACTTTGGAAACTGGAAAAGCTGCCTCGGGATGCATGGCTCAGGCTCCAAAAATGATGGAGTGATAGGCCGGGGGGAGGGCAGCAGGCTTTCTAATTTTAAAAAGTGGGGAAGGAAGAAAGAGGGAAAGTACTTTGACAGGGAAATAAACAAGGAGGCTCACACCCCCAACAAGTCTGATGTGTCCCTAAAGGATGCCAAAGTCACTGGTCCCTTCAGTGACTATCAGAAAGGATGGATCGCTGGTCTCATGCAGACAAAAGGACTGTTTTGGTGACAGGATTCCTCCCCTTCCAACTGACCCGCTTGGTATCAGGCAGAGATAAACACGATTCATTTCAACACCAAATATTTTACTGCACGAGGAACCTCCATCAGCGAGTCCTGCTAGGCCCACCTCTAAAATGCATCCTGATTCTGTCCCCCTGTCTGACATCCTTGTGTACCCCTTGCTCTGAATCTCCATCCTCGCTGGTTTCCTGCCTTTCTCTCTTGCCCCTCAGCTGACTTTCTGTATTGAGACGGGGCTGGGGAACAGTTCCAGGTGCACGTGCCATGAAGCACAGGTCCTGCAAGATATTCTGGAGGAAAAAAGTGTCCTGTGATTAAGCGTCTGCAAAATGTGTTTTGGACAATGCTAATACCTGATTGCCCTTGGAGGTCTGGTGTCTTTGACTCTGAGTTTTGCAGGTTGATTGGGCCATTTCAACATCCCTCCTGATATCTAGAGGAACTAACGGGGAGCCAGTCTGGTAAACAATGGGTGAATGAGAAGACAGGTGGGTCTGTGGGCAGCCAGGTGAGAGACCTGCCTGAGTGGCCAGGCGGGGCTCTGGGACCCCACCCCCACCCATCCCACAGAACAGAACAGCCAAGTCTCGGGTGAAGGCCCTGACTGTAACCCTTGATTAACTACATGCAAATGGCAGTTCCAGACTTGGTACATCAATGATTCATCAAGAAGGCCCCGTGGTGTTAGGTATGAAGCTTCTAGTCCTTCCTGATGACAGCGGCACTTGCTGAAGGCCTACTATGTGCAGGCACTGAGCTAACAAGCACTTTGTATGAATTATGTCTTATGGCTGAGAAATTCTGAGTACAGCCAAGTTAGCAACTGTCATGGACACAGAGCAAGTCTGAGGGGAGCAAGACCTAGGCCGGCAATCTGACTACACCATTTTACATATATGTGACCACCCCCCGCCAACCTCGGTTTCCTCATCAGTCAGACACAGGGCACTCGGTGAGCTCACGGGTCCTGCTCCTTTGGCATGGTGCCTCGGCCAGGGCTCAATTACTCATCTGCCCCTTAGCCAGCTCCTGCAAAACAAAGCTCTAAGACTTTTCTCTCCCCATTGCCATCACTCTTTAAAACGTGTTATGGCTGGAGCACCTGGGTGGCTCAGTCTTTAAGTGTCTGACTTGGTTTCAGCTCAGATGGTGATCTCAGGGTCGTGGGATCAAGCCCAGCTCTGCACTCAGTATGAAGTCTGCTTGTGTTTCTCTCTCTCTCTCTCTGCCCCTCCCCTCCGCCCCACATGCACACCCGTGCACTCTCTCTCTCTCAAATAAATAAATCTTAAAAAAAAAGAATGCCTACTTCTGAGAAACACCTGCACATTAAAAAAAAATAAAAACAAATTTAAAAAAGTAAAATGTGGTGTGGCTGCCACAGAATCACAAAATTTTCGAGCAGGAAGGGCCTTAGAGATCAACTATTATTTTTCCAGAATAGCCCAGGAATTCTAATGTATAAAAGCAAGGCCTTGGGAATTTGTCCTGAAGAATGACCAGCTTCCGCACTCTTGGCCCAAAACTCCTTGCCTACGTTAAGGTCACTATCAGCGAGGTGATAGGCACACTCTTGGCCATTCTTCTGGCAAAAAGGGCCGCTTCCCTTGGGCACTTTTACAACTGGTTATTTATAAGCCCAGAAATCTTGTCTGTGTTTATGTTATTAGTCACTAAGCAAAAGCTTATTTTCCACCAGTTGGGAAGGGTTTCCTTTCTGAAAAATGAAAGCCTGTGTCTCTTGGCCAGACAGTTTTACCCAGAAGCCCAGTGGCTCCAGAATGGTAAGGAAAACTATGGCCCTTGACATGCCAGGCCTACCAGGAAAATCAAAACCCTGAATAGAAACTTAGCTCAGCCTGAGTCAGCTCACAGCATGGGGGCCGTGTCCATGGGCTGCAGATGCAGGTTTTAGTTCTAACAATGCACTTGTATAAAGTACCCGCTATGGGACTGGCACTGGGGATACTGAGAGAAGACTTTACTAGGGGAAGCAGGGGGAGGCAGGCCAGGCAGAGGGAGCAGCATGAGCGAGGGAGAAACAGGAGCAGACCAACCAGTGGTTGGCAGGTGCTGGGAATTAAGGGACAAGAAAGGAGAGGCCGCCATGAATGAGCCACGGAGGCCTTGAACACCCACGAGGCGCTCTGTGGGGGAGGAGTCAGACGGGCCCAAACATTGCCAAGAGCAATAAATAGATGGAACAAGGGACAGGGCGGCACCCAGGATCCTGGGCCTATGAAAGAGCGCAGAGCACCCTCCCTCCCAAGAGCCTTCCATGCCAGACAGCGACCTCTCCTTCCTCAGCAGGCTTATTTGTGGTAACAATAGATAACATATATTGAACAATTACTGCATGCCATGGATTGTCTCATTTAATCCTAACTATCCTAGGAGATAAGTATTAACATTACCCCTCCTTCATCAATAGGGAACCAGCACTCAGATGGAGAAGCAACCTGGCCAGGACTGGGCAAGGCCTACCTTCTCCATGTCTTCTTTCTGACGCTAACCATCTCCCCAAGGATAGATATAAGCCGATACCATGAATAGGATGATGGTAGGTCAGTACCCTACATAAATTTTGCCAACTGTCTAAAAATGGAATCATGCTGAATATTTTGTTTTGTGTCTGGCTTCATTAGCTCAACACTGTAAGAATAACCCACGTGTGTTCTGTGTCATGAAGACTGGTCACTCTCCTTGCTATAGAGTACTGTGCTGTGAGAATGTACCGAGGCTGGATCCGCTCTACCGTTGATGTGGTATTTGGGTTGTCTCCAGGTGAGGGTCATTATGACGAGCACTGCTGTTAACATTCTTTCGATGCTCATCTGTATGCATTTCTGGTGGGCGGATAACCAATAAGGATTTGATCCCAAATGTATGTGACTCAAAAGCTTCTGTTCTTCCCACGACTCCCCACCACCTGCCTCCATCATCCGCTTACTTTCCTTGCATGATACTCAATAAAGAGTCTCCTTCATTAAAGAGACCAGCATCACTGTTTTTTCTTAAAATCCTTTTTTTTAAAAAATCAATCTGGAGCATTTTCTGCTTTGTGTTAAAGGGGATACAAATGCAACATAAGGCGCAGTCTTTGTCCCAGAGGCATTGCAATGTAGCTGGATACCACCAGTAGTGTTTATAAAACAAATCAAAGGCTAACCTGTACGATACAGACTTTAAGTACCTAGGTGATCGGGGAGAAAAATCAGTGAGATAACACACACGGCCTGAGAAAGTTCCTAAACAAGCATGCAACTGAGCTGCCCCAAATGCCTTAGGTTTTGCTCGCCTGAGACGGTTTTACCGTTGTTTCCGCATAGACTGATATGCAGACTCTGTACGCTTTCTTCTACTGACCCACAGAAGGGCCTTCTTCCCAGACACCGACTTGAATGATTTCTCTTGTTTTCTGTTTATTTTCCATTTCAAGGGAGAGTGGGGATTGGTTCCTATAGCAACGGCTACTTCTCCAAATTCTGAATTTCATCAGATGTTCGGTTTGACAGTCCAGCTCTGCCTTCTGATGGCCTGGCTTTCCCAACCACACTAATTACCCAGCAAATAACAGCTCCCTCCCGTTGCCCCCAGGGTGAGTGACACAACTCGTATAACTTGAGCAAATGCGGATTACAAAACGATGATCTGGCCTGGGAGAAACGCTGATGAGTGAGGAGATCTTGGGATTTAAACCGCCTGCCAGCCATTCCAGAACCAAATATACAAGGCCATTTGGAAGACAATGGACTTGGGAAGGGAGAGGGTGGGATTCCCTTTATAGGATGCTCCATGGACAGCAGGTTACAAAAAAAGGAGGATGTCCTTCTGGTTTACATGTAACCTCAGAAGAGGAAGATTCATTTGTTAGTTTTAAGCAAAAAGGCCAAGGGCCTAGAGAGGACCAGTCAGGATTCTCCTCATGCCTTTGCCTTCAATTAACTCCATATCTTAAATTAGTTCATTCTTTCCATGGGGTTGCCTCCCCACATGACCGCATTTTTACTGCCTTCCTGAAACCTCAGACAGGTGGACAATTCCACTCCTCAGGGGTGGGCTTTTGTTAAAGGTCGTATGATCTTCATGGAAAGTAGCTTATTTTTCATTTCAGACATGGAGTGATCTTTCCTTTGCAAGAACTGTCTGCAACCTAATTAGGGCCTTTAGGCAATGCAAGATCCATTCTTCAAGAGTTTCCTCCCCAGCACTAAATTTCAAGCACCTCACAGGCTCAGGGCTTCACAAAATGGTCTTCTGATCCCTTAAGTTTGAAAGCCCATGGCAGTGACAGAGAGAAAATTATACTGGGCTGGCAGCTCTCCCACTGTCAATGAGTTGGTCAGAGTTGAATCAATGTGTTTCCTGGTTTGGACAATGAAAGGCTCTGTAGTTCACTAATTGTCCTTTCTTAAACCAAAACTCTCTCTGGATGTCGGCTGGCATGTGCAAGGAGAACCATAGCCAACCAGGCCACCCACTACCAGCATTGGACTCCACAGAAGGCAAAAGAAATGGTAAGAAAGTGTATAAGCTACCTGCAGAAGAGGGAATGCCAAAGTCTTGCCAAGAGCCATTCATTCCTGCTAAGACCATTAGTGCTATTTGGGGGCCTTATAACAAATCCTAGGTGGCCAGGGGATGTGGCCAGGATAAAGGAAAGAGCTACATGGGAGAGAGAATCAATGGCACCATGTTGTCCCAGCCATTGGATTCCATCCTCCTTCCACAACCACCCCTGGTGGTATTTCCATGGAAACAAGCAGAACTATGAGGTGATGCGCTCCACCAACCATCACCACACACTCATCAGCCACACCCCAGAGTCTCCCTGATCATTTTCTTTATTGCTTTGTCTGGGCTTTTCTCTCACGCACACACTCAGCAGTCCTGAATCTGAGAGCACTGACAATGGGTCGGAACAGCTCAGAACCACCCCAGGCTAACGCTAATGCTCTTACACTTGACACCATGAACTCTGAGAGAAAGCAGGCTCCTCCAATTCAGGCAATGAATGTGGTAGAAATCTACCCTACGTGAGGACAGCCTTACCGTTGCCCTCCCCACAGGAGGCTTTGCTATAGCGGCTCACCCCCCCCCTTACCAGCAGCCAGGCTGGCAAAGGCAGCCCTGTGGCTATCACACCTCTGTTTCTAGCCATTGCTTGTCCCGGCGTGTACGGCTCAGGACTATCCTGTCAGCTCTAAATTCTGGTCCCTCTCATCGTGCAACGCCGTGTTGTCGTGAAGAGGCTGACTCCCAGAGCCAGGCTACCTGGGTTCAAGTCCAGGCTCTGCCACTTACCAGCTGAGCGACCTTGGCAAGTTCCCTAAACTTTCTGAGCCTCGGTTTCTTCATCTGTTAAGGTGAAGACCACCGACCCTCGTTGTGAAGGTTATCACAGCACGCGGCTGTGTGTGAGGCTGTGGTTAACAGGCAGCAAGTCTGAAGCAAATCCAGGATTATGAAGGATAGGTATTGGCAAAATCCGCACCTGAGCTCGCATGCGTGCCCTTGAGGGGCGAGACGGAGGTGGGGGAACAGAGAACTAGGAGACCAAGACTCGGGGACGTCAAAGGACTTGCAGCCAAGCCCGAGGGGGACAAGCTTAGCTCTCCTATTTAGGGTCCGTTCTTCAGACCCCAGTGGTATTCCGAAGCATGGCTCTCACCCTCAGAGCCGCCCCTGCCAGGTGAACCCACTGTCAGAAACGATCTGGGGAGCGGGCCACTTCCATACCCCACAAGCCTTCCTCGATGCGTGCTGCCGACCACCGAGGCCAATGAACAGAGCCGTCACACTTGAGCTCGAAAAGATCCCGTATTACCAGACAACACGGTTCCATTTTTTTTCTTTAAAAATTAACTTCAAGTACAAGTGGTATTATTTGAGGCACCCGAAAATAGTGAATTCCAGGAAACCCGAGAGGGCGAGGCAGGACAACTAGGGGGGAGCGTTCGTTTTCAGTTGTTTTATTTCTAATCTCCAGCCTCTAGAAAAATGACTTGGGTGTAATCAAATGAAAACAATGAAAATAATACACTTGAAGGTCAAACAGCTAACTTAATAGGAAACTCATTAGAAACGTGGCTGGACAGATTCACAGCTGAAGAGCTCGTGCGTGTGACTAAAAGTGAGGGAGACTCTGATGCTGTTATTAACCAGGGCGAGTCCTTCCTTTTGGATCCCCTCTGCAGAGACTTCATGTGGAACTCGCGGATCCAGCAGCAAGGGGAGTGTGCTAAAATGCTCAGCGATTCGCCATGGGTTCAAAAGAGTAAACACAAGCATAATACGCCGCTTTGCCAAGTTCAACAAACTGTTTCATGGGGCTCTGAGTCCCTGATGAGGGCAGCAACCAAATGGCTAAGTAAGTAAACCCAAGCCCAAAGGTATCACTCACTGCTCACTGGTGATCGTTGCCAGACACACGTTCTTCTCTGGAATTCACTGATGACAAATGATCAGACCAAGACAAGTTTCGAGAGCAGGGCTCATTTCCTCTTGGTTGCAGGATTAAGTCCATATTTCTCAGTCTGGCCAATTAAATCTGAATCCCCCCGGGGTGAGGCTAGGGCATCAGCATTTTTTTACATACGTCCCGTGAGATTTTAATGTGTATCCAGCACTCAGAATCACTGATGTAGGCAATCTGGCCACGACCTTCTCTTCTAACCCCTCCCAAGAGAAGGTGACACTCCAGCCATTAAGGACCTCTCAGAGCCCTAAACATCACAGCAGGGATAAGCAGTATTATTTATTGAGCGTGTATCTGCCACTGTGCTTAGCGATTTTATTCCTTATCTGATTTAATCCTCACGACCTTCTCTAGAAAGTAGCGAGCTACTGGCCCCATTTTGTAGGTAAGAGAACCGACCCTCAAACAGGTTAAGTCCCTAACCCAAGGTCACATAATAGCAACTGGAAGAGCGGTTGGTTCCCTCAAATCAAAGCCCACTTGGGATGATAAAACATATACTCACCCTACTAGAACAGTACCTGGGACATAAGTACTCGAAACATTTTTGCAAAAGCAATGAGTGATCACATGAACGAATGAGAACACTGGGTAGAATTAATGACCAACAGCCCTTGTCAGATCAATTCAGCCACCCCCTGCCTTCGAAAAGGCTTCAATCAGGATCTGCTTGCTGGCTGAGAAAGCCCGCTAGGGCCCTTGAACCCACAGGTCCAGGGTCCCTCTGAGAACATGCATTGCTGGGCAGCTGATCACGCTCCCGCCACTCTCGAGGGGTTACTTTGCAGGGGCAGCCACACTCTGGGACTCTGGGACCTCTGCTATATCCTGTGGACACGTCCTGGACCAGCCCCACTGCCCCTGGCCAAAAGTTGAGGGGGGAGGAGAAGGCAGGAGGTAGAAAGCCCTGTCATCCGAGCCTACAGCTCACAAGACAGTCTCTGGGCTCTTCCACAGACCCTGTCTCTTGGTCTCTCCTCTGCATCTGTGTCTGGATTGTTAGAGCAGTGATTTTCACCACCAGGCAAGAACCATATGCCCTTCCAGAAAAATCTGTCAAATTCTCAGGAGGCACAGGTAGCTTGAAAAAGCATATTACCATATATACTTCTAGGAAGATGGAAGGATCTTTTAACTGATTAAAAAAAAATGCATCCGAAGTGTCTTCATGGCAGGAATTCAGAGAATTTTCTAGAATATGGACTCCTTTATGTCTTCTCCTAGGCAACAGATTTAAAGCTCACCAGACACACATGCTTATCAAGGGAGGCACATTTGTTTGTTTCATTTGGCTTTTTCAAGTTTCAGAAACTCTCCAAAAGGTGAGAGATCACAGCTGACCAATGTCCAATAGGCTTCCCACTTTGTTCCAGAAAGCCAGGATCAACCTTACCTAAGACAGGGGACATGATGAAAGGGTTGGCCTGTTCTAGCATATGGCAATGCAAAAGGCATTGAAGCAATGTAATCTTGCAGGGCCAGGAAGGGAGATTTCCAGGAACAAAAAATAAGGGCATACAAGTGAAGGCAGCGGCAGAATCTCCCCCACTCACTCCCCCGCCTTTTCCTTCCCCTCCCCCTTCCCCATCGGGACTGTTACCAGATGGGGTGCTAAGTTTCCCTAAAGTGTTGTGTGGCAAGACATTCACTCTCTCGGTTTTGCAGACTGGTTCTCCTAGATTTTCAAAGGGGAAGCCAGGGCGAGACAAAGTGCCTTTGATGTTTGCACTCGGGTCCTGAAATCAGAACGTCAGGCAAAAACTGTTTTTATCTCTTCCACCCTAGGCAGCCAAGTTGAAAGCTCTGGCGGGCACTTCCTTTTCAGCTGTTCTTTCCATATTGTCAATTCCCACCCTGCTGAGAGAATGGAATTCCTTTGACTGGAAACAGGGGTCCATCTCAGAGATGGTGCCAGAGATTTCTCTCTTCCTTTTCTTTCTCTGTTAGGTTATTACCCTTAGCATCACACACTAGAAGGTGTGTGCCCACCCTCTTTTATTTACTTAGCATTAGAAACCAGTCATGGTTTGTGTTTACACAGAGTCGACAAATTTGAGGGTTAATCACCTTCACCCGCAGGTCAATAGGAGAGTAACCCCTGGGTCTAGTTCGAGAAAGAAACATTTGAAAGGAATTATTTTTGAGATTTGGTGAACAGCAGCGTTAATTCAGTGAAGCCGCAGATTTCTTGAGCCTGTGGGTATTGTGAATAACGTACAAATAACTTACATTCCCACGGTCTGCAGGTTAGAAAACACTTGGGTCTTTGAGTTGACCAGATTTGGGCCCCAAGCTTCTTCCTGAGATGTATGCAGAAATATTTTCTAAAATACCCACGAAGCTGGCATTCAATGCCCTCACGTATTTCAGACAACAACCCCCATGAATGCCAAGAATTCTCTGTATCACAGGTTCCAGAATAATGCTTGCCCCCAGTTAGGGGTCACTGCAGACCACCGAGTGACCTGGCTTGTCTTAGGCCCACGAGTTTCAGAGTGACTAGGTTCAGTGCTTAGATCTACCACTTCTTAGGTGTGACTTTGGGGAATGTACTGGCCTCTCAGACAAAATTTCCTTACCATAGAATAGGGATGTTAACAGTTTGCATTTCAGGGACATAAGGATTAAGTGAGATAATACAAGCACACATCCTAGCACAGGGTAAAACTCAGTAACTCCTAGCTATTATTAGTATTATTTTAAAGTGTAAATAAAAGCTACTTTCTTCCTCAAAATCAGTGGCTTTGCCCTACTCCTGGAACAAAATCCGCAGCCCTCCTTAGCCAATCTGGTCAAAATCTGGCCCTCCCTGACCTCCTCTCTCCACCACCTTCCTACTCACTCGCTCCCTCAGCCTCACAGACCGTTTGTCCCTTCTGCCCACACAAGCTCCTTCCCTTCTCTGAGCATTGTTTGTTCGCACATGCCATTCCCTTTGCCTGGAATGCCCAGGTCCTGGGGGGGCGGGGGGGCGCTCACTCCCCAATCCATTCAGGCCTCAGTTGGGTAGCCACTTCACTGTGGCATTTCTACTCATGGAATGTCAGCCCCATGAGACCAGAGCTTGTCCTGTCCACCCCAGTACCCCTAGTGCCTAGAACAGGGCCCTGCATGTAACAATCAATCTGTATTGTGGTTTTTCGTTTGTTTTATTGAATGAATTGCCTTTTCTCTGGAACTAGTATTTCAGTATCACTGGATAGTACAGTCCAAGATGGTGCTTTCCCACTCAGGAAAGCCCAAAGTTCCTAAACACACAGGGTTAGACACACCCTTGCTTTGCCACGTTGCTGCTTTTGCTGCTGCCACTGCTGCATGGGCGTCTGTGCGTGTGTGTATTTTAAATCACAAAAGTCCCAGCTGAAGAAGAACTCGTAGGGTTTTTCCACAGTTCATTCACTTGGATAATGTCCAAACAGCCAGTTAGATGGCTGGGCACCGATTTTTCATTCAGCAAAATGTGTGTGTTGATGCACACCGAAGGCTCCTGATTGGCCGGTCAGACAACCAATCAGCTTCCAGGGAGAAGGTTTCCTTTCACCCTGAGATTGGCCAGGAGACCACAGACTCCGGCTCCCCACCATTGTTGCCACCACACCGTCCCTATCACACCTAGGGGCAGAGAAGGAGTGAAAAGGCCAGCCTGGGAGGGGTTGGGGGGTTGCCTGGGGCACACAGGTGAGTTGCGGAGGCAGCAGAACAAGACCCTAGATCAGAAACATAGCTCGGAGGCCCAGTGGAGGAAAAACCAAATGAGGTCAGGAGCCATGTGTGCCAGGGCCACCAGCTAGCCATGGTACCCAGTGTCATAAATTGAATGGGGTCCTCCAAACTCATATGTTGATGTCCCAACGCCTTGTACTTCAGAATGCGACCCTGCTCGGAGGCAGGGCCTTTAAAAAGATAATTAAGGTTAAATGAGGACATCAGGGTGGGCCCTAATCCAGTATGACTGGTGTCCTTATAAAAAGGGAAATTTGGGGGCGCCTGAGTGGCACAGCGGTTAAGCGTGTGCCTTCGGCTCAGGGCGTGATCCCGGCGTTGTGGGATCGAGCCCCACATCAGGCTCCTCAGCTACGAGCCTGCTTCTTCCTCTCCCACTCCCTCCTGCTTGTGTTCCCTCTCTCGCTGGCTGTATCTCTCTCTG
Organism: Ailuropoda melanoleuca; assembly: GCF_002007445.2. Classification (NCBI taxonomy): domain Eukaryota; kingdom Metazoa; phylum Chordata; class Mammalia; order Carnivora; family Ursidae; genus Ailuropoda; species Ailuropoda melanoleuca. The sequence continues at coordinate 74,530,888 of NC_048232.1, forward strand.
TCAAATAAGTAAAATAAAATAAATCTTTAAAAAAAAAAAAGGGAAATTTGGACACAGACACAGAGGGGACAGCATATGAAGATGTGGGGATAAGACGGCCACCTATAAGCCAAGGAAAGAGGCTTGGAAGAAAGCCACCCTCTGACACCTGAATCTCGGACTTTTCTAGTCTCTAGAACTGAGAAACAACACATTTCTGTTGGGCAAACCACCCAGTCCATGGTATTCTGTTGTGACAGCCTTGGCAAACTAATACACCTGGCGAGTCTTAACGTTCCAGGGCCTCAATCTGCACAGCTGCAAAATGGGACACCTGGCCTGCCCCTCCTACAGGTACGCTGTAGGGATTAATTGAGGCTTGAGGTGGGGGGAGCTTTGTAAACTATACAGAATTCCACGGATGACCTCGGGAGGTCTAATATCACTCTCAGGGCCAGGTCCTGGGGTCCTGGGCAGCAAAGCAGATAAAGTCAGAAGCCCCTGGAGACTGTGGGGTCGCAGTTAGAACCTCGCCTTGGCAATCCCCTGCTCCAAACCTCCGGAGAAGGGAGGGGAGCTGCCCTCCTCCACAGTTATTTGGTGGATGTGGGAGAAACAGAACTTGCGTGGGAGAAGGGAAAGAGAACAGAGCAGAAACCAGAGGTTTCTAAGAAATGAAAAAAAATAAATAAAAAGCGACATTTAACTCCCTGGGAGTTTTCTGGATAAAAACAATACATTTATTTGTATGGTACTCTGCAGGTCACAAAACACTTGATGGCAGTAGAGATTTTTTTTTAACCTGTTTGAGGTCAGGAATCCCTCTGACAATCTGATGAAAGCTATACACCCTCTCCTCAGAAAAAATAAACCCATGCACTCGACATCTAAAACATTAAACACCAGCAGGGTCCTATCCTGCAATGATGAAAAAGTTCTGTATCTATACTATCCCATATGGCAGCCACTAGCTGCATATGGCTATTGAGCCCTTGAAATGTGGCTATAGTGGGACTGAAGACTGAATTTTTAATTATTTTATTTTATTAATTTTAATTTAAATATCCATCTATGGCTCGTGGCTTCGATATTAGACAAGGCAATTATACAATATTCCAGAGGACTTACAGACACCCTGCAGTTCCACTGACCCTTGCCAATGGACCAAGTTAGGAGCCACTTGTAATGACTATACAGTCTTCACAGTGACTTTTGAGTTTGCCAGAACATGTATCATCTAATTTAATCCTATCAACAACCCTAAGAGAGGTAGAACTGTTATCCCCATCTTATAGGTATGGTTACTGAGTCCCTGAGAGGCCCCCCCAAGTTGCCCAAAGTCTCATGTCAAGGCCACAGTGAAGGATTTGAGACTAAAACCCAAGAGCTTGATGTGGGAACTCAAGCTCTTTCCTGATTCCCCAAAACCTGTTGATAGGGTTTTATGAATTGAGGTCCAAGCTGCCACCCGACCCCTCAATGGAAATTCTTTCCAGTCACCCAAAGAACTTTAAATTATGTGGTACCTATCTTTAAAGTTATAAGCAAGGGTCCTTCTCTATGCCAAGAAATCCCAAACACAGCACTGCTCACAGAACATGTAACCCACACTGGTCCACACTGTAGAGGTCATCCTTCACAAGTGCCTTCAAGTTCCCATGGTAACCAGGCCACAGGGAACAAAAACACTCAGAATTTTACAAAACTCACTCTCCTCCTGCATTGTGTATCTCCACTCACTTCCAACCTCTAGAAGTTTCCCTCATTTGCAGGCATATTCAGATTTGTTTTATCAACCTGGAAATCTACTTTCCCCAATTATTCCTCAAAATAACGCCTTCAAGGCCCAGCCTGTATGCCACGAAAACTTCTAAGCTCCAGGACTCCATGGTTCCAGAATATGTTGCTTGCATATCTACATAACATTCTTCTGTCATGCTTTGTATGGTGCCTTGAATGTGGGCTCCATAGCCTGTTGTCTCTTTCAGTTTCTAACCACACTGAACACAGTGCTTAACCAGACACGGTCACTCGGTAGACCAGTGGTTCCACGCTTGTTAAAACATAGACTGCAGGGCCCCATCCCCAGACCTGCTCACTCATTTCTGGAATCTGCATTTCTAACAATCCCAATTTATACGGATGTTACTGGTTCAGAGACTGCACTTTGAGAATCGCTGCAAGAGATGTGTGTGGAATGAATAAATGATTGAATGAATGAAAATTTCCCTTAAGCACCCTCTCTCCAAGGGCTCCAAAAATGAGCTTTAGAAAAATCAGGATAGGGGCGCCTGGGTGGCACAGCGGTTAAGCGTCTGCCTTCGGCTCAGGGCGTGATCCCAGCGTTATGGGATCGAGCCCCACATCAGGCTCCTCCGCTATGAGCCTGCTTCTTCCTCTCCCACTTCCCCTGCTTGTGTTCCCTCTCTCCCTGGCTGTCTCTCTCTGTCGAATAAATAAATAAAATCTTTAAAAAAAAAAAAAAAAAAAAAGAAAAATCAGGATAAAAATTATTACCCACATTTACTGCTAGATAAGGAACAAAAATAGAAGCACGGTGGGGGGGGCAGGGAATGGCCAAAAACAGCAGGGAACCAGGAAAAGGAAAACTTAAGACAGATATCAGAAAAACTTTCAGGTTACCATCTGGTTTCCTCTTAGCCATTACTGTGTAATGTATTATGATCAGACCATAATTAAAAATACTATAATGAGACCAAATTAAAAATAAGTTCATTTTTCTGACTCAACCATATATTTAAAAATATTATGGAGAAATACTCTGACTCAGTAAGTCCAAGCCTAGAAAATTTTTCATAAGAAAAAAAATAATAATTATCAGAAATGAATATAAAAATGATTATGAGGGTCACGAAAGCCCTGCTTATAATCACCAGAAATTTGAAGCAACTGAAATGTTTAACAAAAGGAATTAGATTCAATAAATTATGGTACATCTATAAATGGATTACTCTAAAGCCTTTTAAAATGTCCTTACAGGGAATATTTATTGACATAGGAAGAGATGCGTGATATAAAACATGAAAAAAAATTAAGTCAAAAACTAGTATAAACAGTATGATCCAGCTTTGGATAAAAATCATACACAGATATAGAGAGATAGATAAAAATATAAATACAGCTAGAGTGCTATTTATCAACCGGGGGGTTAGAACTGAAATTATTCTGAAATTTTAACTTGTGTATTTCAATCATTTCTGCAACAAATACATATTGCTTGAGTAATTTTTTTACAGATATTAAAAAAAAGAGAGATAAACTAAAGGAAATTTATTCTCGCCATTTCTTCCCAGGAAGGTGCAATGAGTTGAAGCACGAGCATTTTTGTAACTTTCTCCCAGCCCCACTTTCCTACAAACACCAACTACAACTTGGATTCCATTGGCAAAGCATGTGGCCCACCAAGAGATCCCTCTTCTTTCTTGGTACTTCCGGGAGCCGCTCAAAGATAATTTCCAACTCTAAGAGCCTCCACTTGGAATAGCTCATGACTCCACCACTGGGGCATCTGCCTTAGGGAACAACATTGACAATGGATCCACCATGACCCTGGCCACCCAGCAAACTGCCATTTTTCAGAAACCATGGCTGTCTCGCATACTGGCTTTTAATAAGGCGGGTTGCTTAGCAACCGCCAAGAACCGGCAAGAAGGGAGAAGAAGGCACCAGCCGGAGCTATTTTATGACCAAAGTGAGCTGGGCTACGTATGTCTGGTTGCATTCAAGGTAACCCAATAAGAGATAACACCCAGCTATTTTTGCATCATGAGGAAAAATACTTGGCTCTTGCCCAGGAGGGCAATTACCTAAAAATCTTGGCAGGCCCCATGGTATGAGAAATGGTAACTGATACGCGGGTGAAAAAAAAAAATCACTGACCTTCATAAATACTGATGATATGAGGATGGTTGAGGGATGACATGATCTCAATCTCTCGTCTGATGTGAACCATGTCTTGTTCATCCTTAATTTTGTCCTTACGAATGGATTTTATAGCAACCTATAAAGTCAGGAAATGAAATGTTACCCAGAGAACTAAACAGATGCAAATCAGCCATTGAGGGAGTTTGGAAAATAAATACAGATGTTACTTGTTGGCAGAACCGACAATAACCAAAACAAAGCTTCGAAATACCCCCTGTCACGTCTTTCATTTATAGCAAAACACCCTTCTCCCAACAACAGAAAACATCAGGTTCCAACAGCCTAGGGTTTGGGATGCTGGGCTGGTTTGTTGTTTTTTTGAGGGTTTTTTTTTTTTTTTCCATAAAGCGGAGGCTGCTTCATGCGGCCAGATCCATTTACTCTAAGAATCCTGATCCTTTAGAAAAAAGAAAAAGGAAAGCTCAGTTTACAGGGTATCGATGATGGAACATGGATGGGTGAAATCAGTATAACTCAGCTCCACTGGGCAGCTGCCTCAGCAAAGGCTAACGAAAGCTTTACTGCAGGGGGCTTCTCAAAGGCCCGTTCTGCTCAAACGTACAGTTCTAAGACTCCAGCCTACGCTGCGTGTTTGTGCGATCGCTCTGTGGCCAAGTCCTTCCTTCACCCTTCCTCTTGCCCAAGGACCTTTGATACACGTGATGAGACAAAAAGTCTCTGCTATAGAAAAATCAGGATCAAACAAAGGGGGTGACAGCCAGACTCCCTGCCTAGCCCCAGTTGATTCCCGTGCCAGTGTCTGCAAATGCAAACTGTAGAGGGCTGCCAGGGCCAAGGCACAGAGCAGTTACTCAAAAGAAACACATAAATAAAAAAAGCATTAAATGACAATGGGAATCTAATAAGGAAAAATGTGTTTGCCCATGGATTCATCTTTGCTCATAAACAAGTTGCTTTGTCATTTAATCCACCCTGGCTTGAAGGGAGGCAAAAAGTACTTTGGAGGGGGAAGGTGTCCCTGGGTAACAAGAAGGCCCATCAACCAAGGTGCTGCCACCTCCAAAAACCTGCTTAGTCCCCTCCACAGTGGTCCTTCTGTGATGTCAGCTCTCACCCGAACCACCCTCTCCCAGATGAAAGGCACTTAGCCTGTCCCCCTGGATCACAAAGGCAGGAATTGCTCCTTGTTACCAGGAGGCCACTGCGACACCTGGAGCTGTCAGCCTCAGGGGGAACGTACTCCCATCTGTGCACGTTAACATCTTCGGGTTTACACCAGGTCTCCACCAAGCACGATACTTGGAAACGTTTGTAAAATACAACTGGTCCATCTATATAACTCAGTAAGAGTTGGGCACCTACTATTATAATTATTATTATTACTATCATTATTATTGTTTTTGCTACTTGCTGACTTCCCAACAAGTGGGAGAAATGGCCGAACAGGTCCCCATATTTCTCCTCTCCACCCCAGCTATAATGAAATTAGTACTCGTGTCATCACTTGGCTCTATACCAGTGGGGATCTAATTCACTGCTTTATCTCCAGTGCTTAACTCCGGGTTGGCACGTGGCCGGCCTGAGAAAAGCCTTAGTGTGGGCAGGTGGGCAGGTGCCAGGTAGACAGAAAGGGAAGGGGGAGGGAGGAGGGGAGGGGAGGGGGAGGCGGGGGTGATGGGTGCCGTGAGGTTATGAGAACCCAAACTGGAGCAGTGACAGTGGAGTCGGAGCCAAAAAGGAAGGACCACCCTAGACAGACACCACCACCACCGGCAAGACAGGCACCCTGGGAAGATGCTTACTTTTTCTTTGGCATCCTACCTGAAGGGGAACCGAAGAATGGACAAAGCAGACCAGAAACACGGGATGGGACGCCCTGCTGTAAACCGAGGGGCCGGCACCATCGTCCCTTAGCCTGGGGGCAGACCCGGAGGCTGCGTAAAAGGAAGCTGCCAAGAGATGAAGGAGCTTCCAGCTTCAAGGCCCCTTTTCAACCGGGTGCCCGGCTCAAAGCCGCGCCAGGCCCTCCCAACAGCCCTTTCCGTATGCAGCAAGAAAAGCCTCCCCGTGCTTACGTCAAATATAAAGATATGACTGGAAGGCTTTATTTTGTCTGAGCTGGGACTGTGATCCTGGGAGCTTGTTCTCGGAGGAAGCAGACAGTGAACACACACAGGCCGCGGAGGATGTGGGTGGCTGTTGGACCAACTCCTGCATTCCTCCAGGAACTAAAGATGGGCCAGGGGAGAAACCACCCCTTTGATTATGCAGCAGGCTGAACTTGGCCTCAAGGAGGCCCTATTGTCAAATGGCAAGAGGCATAAATTCTTCCCCCATCCAGGGTCAGGGGAGGGTAGTGACTTTCTGGGGGGTAAGAAAATAAGCCCACTAGTCAGTTCCCCCCAACAGTGGAGCAGGAGGCACGTCTGTCAGGGGGATGCTTCCAGCCCAGTGGGAAGAGGAAAGTGCTCACATTCTAATAAAACCCCACTCAGCACTGAGGAAACTAAAAGGGCCCCATAAACGTTACTAACCATGGTGGCTGTCCCGCCATAAAAGCTTCCCTCTTCCCGCAATGAATCTCCTATTGAAAATGTAAAGAGGGCTCATTCTGCCGTCTCTTTCAGAGGGTGGGGAGGAAGTCAGTTGGAGACAAATGCTAGAAATCACTTAGAACCATGCAACTGTCAAGGCCGGGGGAGGGCTCTCAGTTCAACTCCCAAGAGCAGGGAGCTGGCTCAGCCAAGGCTGCAGAGCCTGTCATGGCACAGCCCGGACACAGGAGCTCCGCAGGGATAACTGCACGCCCTGCAGACCTGGCGGGAAGGGCTCTTCGCTCCGCAGATCTTCGTAGCCTCGTCCAGGCGTCCGCGCCAGGATGCCTCCCGGTGGCCCTCCCCAACCCCTCTCGCCACCCCTTCCCCTGCTTTCTCTTCCTTGGGACCTATCACGCCATCTGACATTCTCCTGCTTCTTCGTTTGCTGCGTCTTCAGCCTGTGACCAAATCCAGCTGGTGGCCTGTTTCTGTAGGACCCAGAAAGCTAAGAATGGTTGTCGTATTTTTAAAGAGTTGTTTATAAAAGGAGACAGAGCTCCATAAATGCAGCTCCTGTAACGTGAGGTGGTGCCTGCTTCACGAAGCCGAGGGAGAAACTGAGCCAGCAACGCGGGGAAGCGGTGTTGCGTCCCGGTCAGGGGCATGGCTCTGAGTCCTCCTGAAAGCACACACCAGCGGCTGTGTGACCTTGAGCGGGTTGCGCAACCTTTCTGTGCCCATCAAGGAGGTACCTTGTGAGGATTAGGGTGAACAGGGGAATAAGATATTCCCACTCGAATCAAAAATCTGTCTCAAGATACCCACTTCTCTGGATTTGGACGGTTCGTTCGTTCACTTCTTTTTCGGAGCACCTACCAGGTACCAAGCACAGCACTGGCACAGCCCAAAAGGGAACCAACAAGGTTCTGTCCCAGCCCTCAAGGTTGGGGGTAAGTGAGGGGTGGCAAAAATTACACAAAAAATTATGTAATTTTCCTCCCAGTCAAAGGCTACCGAAGAGACACACAGAGGTGTGGGCATTCTGGAGAAAACTTCCTCTCCAGTTTTCCTCAGTCCTCACCCACATCGACAAAGAAAGATAGGGGGAAGGAAAGGGCCCAGCAGGAAGAGATTACCAAATGTCTGAAATCATACACCCTCCAAAAAAAAAAAAAAATCCAATTTGTTGTACCACGAGCCAAAAAGATGTCACTCCGCCTGCAAAGTGATGGGAACTCACGGGCAGTACAGCCACTTTCATAAATGTTCCCAAGTCTAGACAGCACCGTGTGCCTTATAAAACGGTCTGCCTTTAAATAAGGCCACCCTATAGTTTAATGTCTAAACCGTATGCAGCAGCAGGCCTGGCCAGGGACCTGTGAATTCTGCCCTGCAGTGCCTGCCTCCTTCGGAGGCCAACTCAGCCCAGCCAGCCCCCAGCCCTGGTGAAATGGAGCCGGCCCTGCCTCCTCTTCCCTTCACGCACTTTTTCCTTTTTGGAATAATCACACAAAGCACCTGTTCTGCAGCTTGCTGGGAGTCCTTGCCCACAGTGGCTGCCGGAAATGTTAAGAGCCTGGTGGCTGGGCAGGGATCTGGGAGGCAGTGGGGCACTGTGAAAGCTCAGGCTTTTGCTGGCTAGCTGACCTCAGGGGAGCCCCAGCATCACAGGTCTGTTTCCTCATCTGTAAAACGGGCCTGGGAAGCCCCCCTTCCTTGGGGCTGTTATAAGGAGTGGGAACAATGTGAGTAAAGTACCTGGCACACAGTAGGTGTTTACTGAATGGTGATGATGATAGATGAGGCCTGGCAGATACGGGGTCCCGGACCATGCTTTAGGGGTGATGAGCCCCCAGCAAATCATCTTATAGGCCTCTCCCCCCCCCCATTCCCCACACATACCCTCTCCTTTCCCACATTTGTATCAAGGCAAGGGCAGGTAAAATTCATACCCAGCCTGCCTGCCCGCAGAGACTGGGGCAGCCAGCCGTGCTCCTGGTCCACTCTGGGGAGTCGGGGACATTCTGGACAGGCTGTATGTTTGCCAGCCTCTAACCAAGAGCATCACCGCCCTCTTCCCTCTAGAACCACCTCCCGTGGATGCGCGTTCACTGCCGTATGTCAGCCTGCAGGGAGTGTCCTAGAACGCTGTTTCTCAAACGGGGGACACGCACACCTTGTTAAAATGCAGATTCTGAGTCCAGAGGTCTAACATGGGGCCGGGGATTCTGCACTTCTAGCAAGCTCCCAGGCGACGACAGTGATGCAGGTCCAGGGCCCACCCTGCAAGTGAAGAGTTCTTAGTGCTCTGTGTTTGGCCCTGACATACCCGCCTTTTAACACAAGTGGCAATATTCTTAACAATGGCAGTAACTACCATTTCTTAAGTGACCTTATCTCATTTAATCCTAACTACAACCCCATTTTACAGGGGAGGAAACTGAGGTACAGAAAAGACAAACACTACCCAAACTCACACAGTTTGTAAAAGGAACGAGCTAAGACGCCCACCGAGGCTGCTGATTCTAGAAGCTCTGGGTAAAGCCGGCATGGACGGGAAACATGACAGGTGACAGAACCTCTCCACGGATCTCAAAGAGTCTCCAAAACTTGGTGTGAGGGACCTGTCCAAGCAGATGAAGTTTTATAGGGTCCTATGTGTGGTGCCAGGAGGCAGCATTCGGGGTCTCAGTAGCAGGGAAGAAATACAGCCATAAACACGGCATTAGCATCCTTAGTAGGAACAAGTGTGCGTTCTAATCCCGGCAACAGGAGCTGGCAGCCTCCCTGCCATTCACAAGGTGTGATCTCACCCCCGGCCACGTTCCACGGGAGCTGCAGGGCACTGAGTCAGAGGCAGCTCGGGGATCTTTTCTCACCAAGGGGCCCGGAGGCCACTGGCAGTGGAAGTGAGCAGCCGAATCAAGTCGGAGGCCGGTGTAGGAGTTTCTACTGGTGACTGGTTGATGGTCAGAGTTCAGGGCAAGGCACAGTTCCACACCGGCCACACAAGAAAGGCTGTACACGGCCATCGCTGCGGCCATGCCACCCAGGAGGCCATCCTGCAGCCAAAGCCCCTAATTAATTAAATGACCTCCAGCTCTTTGTGAGCTGGCCAACTCAGGACAGCACTCGAGCAAGTTGCCATGATGCAACCCACCCCGCAGGGACCCAAGCCAACTCCGCCACGGGCCCATGGGCCTCTTCCTCTCCGGCCTGTTGATTCACGTCAGTACATGGATGTTTTTTCAGACATAAGCAGATTGGGAGCCAAGAGCTGTACCAACAGGCGCTGAGGAGACGCACCCCAACGCCAGGAAGAGCGGTATGTGTAAAAAGAGCTTTTTCTTCAAAGAACAGCGTCCACCGTGCACCACCAGCAGCCCTTGAACCTTACAGAAGGTTCTAAATATAGAATCCTCTGTAAGTTGCTTCTCCAGCCTCAATTTCCCAAAACTCCCCATCAGAGATGATGTGGCCTCAGATGACGCTGATTTTTCTCCCTCTGTGAAAAATGTGTTCTATTTCCAGGGGTGCCTGGGTGGCTCAGTCGGCTAAGCATCTGACTCTTGGTTTCAGCCCAGGTCATGATTGCAGGGTCGTGGGATTGAGCCCCACGTCAGGCTCCATGCTCAGCACAGAGTCTGCTTGAGATTCTCTCTCTCCCTCTCCCCCCTTGCCCTTCTCTCCTGCCTGCACTTTCCCTCTCTTTCTCTCTCTCCCCAAAATAAATAAATAAGTCTTTTTTTAAAATATGTGTCCTATTTCCAGAATTCGAATAGTGAATCAGATTTTTATCTGACAGGCCTGCTCAAGAGGACCTAAGAGAGGCCAGGACATTTTTATCTACACCCATAGGCTCCCCACACCCCCTCTTCAAGAACGGCGCTAAGCATGTCCTTATTGCATGGGGTGATGCCACAGGGGAAGTGGAAGTCACGGCTCAGAAACTGTGGGCACATTTACACTTCCCTGTACTGTGCCGGGGTTTGTAAACACCAGACAGTGGCCACGGCTGACCAGGCAGGAATCAAAGGAGCGGCAGACAAAAAAGAAAAAAGGCCCGTGGAAAGTCCACAACAGTGGCGATGCCAAAAGCAAGCAATGAGCCAGCTCAAAGCACACGATCTGATTCTCTGGGAGAGCAGGTCCTCCATCAGAGTGCTGAGCACACCGCCTGCATCAGATCCGGGGGCTGGGGGGGGGGGGCTGACTGTCAAAATGCAGCTTCTGGACCGCCCCCCACCCCGCATCTAGTGAATTCCAGCATCAGCATTTTTTGCAAGCTTCCAGGGTGACTCTGAATTTGAGAACCATCGGAGTGAACGCAACCATGATGGCACTTCTTACTCCGTAATTTAAACACTGCGCAGTCATACTAAACATGAGATGATTAAGGAAAATGAATGAACTGCTCATCTATACAGAGAAGAATTAAAAACAAGCTGCTTCCCGGAGAGACTCTGTGACCTGAATTAATTGAACCCTGGCAAATGGAGGTTTGCTCCCCGGGGGACACTTTGCTGGGCGTGGACCTGTGGATGCTGTAAGGCCCCAGAACCTGGCTGGTAATGGGCTCCCCCTCATGCTCTGCACACTACCTGGGGCTCCCACACCTGGAAACGTAAATGTCTCCAAAGGAAGAGGGAGGAAGTGAGCCCTGGAACCTCCTGTTCGGCCTGCTTTGGGACAGAAGATCTGGCTGGGGCTTCGAGGAGCCTCCCCTTACCAGGATCCTCCAGAAGTCTCTCGAGGCTCTGCCCTAATGAATGACCCCAAGGCCCGCTGCATGCAAAGGCCTCCGGAAGCACAAGAGATGGGACCCAGGCAACAGCAGAGCCGAGACTGAATTCTCAAGGCTGTTTAGCTGGAACCCAAGGGGCCAAGCAGCTGTTTATTTCTGGACTTTCCCTTTTCCGAACGCCAAATGCAACACCAACTCAAAATTCTAAAGTGCAGCTGCTTTTCCTCCAGGTTCTAACTGTCCTGGGAAGGGAGAGGAAGGGCCAGACCAGAGGGCCGACACGGGGCAGCTTCGACCGGTAGCATCTGATTGTTCTGACGCTGTTCATAACCCGGCTTGGCTAAGCTTAGGGTTGTGCAACTTTGATTTATCAACCTCCGAGCCCAGCAGAGGCCCGGCCGGAACGGCTGAGAAACCACATCAACACCTTGGCCTTGACCTCAGTCATAGCAACTTGGCCAGGCACCCCTGCACAGAGGTACTCAGGCCAGCACGCCAGAGGCTCAGTTCCCTCCTCTGCAAATGAGGATGCCAAGAGGGCCAAACCCACAGAGTTGATTGGGGGGGGGGGGTCATAGCCGTCTGCATACAGCATGGAGGGCGGAGAAGGCAAACAGTCACACGGCACAAGGTGTAATGATCAGCAGATGTTAGAGCTGCAAGGACCTCAGGATGTTCCATCCCAGCCCCCTCATCTTACAAGTGAGGAAACTGAGGCCCAGGGAGGTTAAAGCACAGACCCGGGGTTCACGGAGTTAACAGCAGCACCAGAGCTCCAGTCTGGGATTAATACTCCTGGCAAGGAGTGCTCACCAACTTCCAGGCCACAGCTAGCAGCAGGACTAAAACTGCCACCCAAAGATTTACCATGCACCTGGGAGGCAGGTGCCGGCACGGCCAGGCCCCCGGACTGCCGCATTATGAACAAGCCAAGATGGGGAGCGACAGGTACTCCTAAGCGTGCTGGCGAATTACGACCCGGTTCCCAGCATGCCACCTCCCTCTCATGCCAGGGGCTGTCCTCTCACAGGCATGCTGGAGACACAGTCTGTAGTCCAACTCAGTCCAAACCTCGTTCCAATTTTTGAAGCCTGACTTGATATCACATGTGAGTAGGCATACTTGGGAGGTTTTTATTCCATTATTTCTTAATTCGCTGAAAACACTGCTTTTAAATATTAACTTCGGGCTGCTACTGAATCATGGACTTTGGGAACAATGAACAAGGGACACAAAAGACCTAAGAACCAACATTAGCTCTCCAAAGGGGGTTAAAAATTAGTCAATTGAATTTAGCTGATCCAAGTGAACAGAACAAAGAAAAAAATGTTTTTTAATTTCTTAAGACGGTAAAATACATAGAACATGCAAAGAAAAAAAAAGCATGGCTTTAAATTATATTGCATATTTTAACCATGGATGATTTTATAATTAAGTGAAAGGGAAGATTCTTCAGATGTTATTTTTACCCTGACAAAACTCTTGCTTGGAAAGCTGATCCGTGCCAATGGGAGTGTGCGAAGACACGCCGGCCAGGTAAGGAACAGCTGTCAGGCTGTAATCTGTCCCCCTAGATGCCTCCTTCAGCATCTTCTCCCAAGACGGAGCTTCTTTTCCTTCTAAAGGAAGCTCTCACTGTCCATTACGCAGAGAGCTAGCGGGCTGGGCCCTGCTCCAGAGCCCCGCTGCAAATCCTCCCCCCACACGATATTTAAGAGCCCACTAATTAGCCCCCGCAAACCTGCCAGGGAAGCTCGTCACAGCAGCGCCTCCAGCTATGCACACACAGCCCCAGGCAATGCCAACCGGACCCCCAAGGAGCACACTCAGTCCCCCGCAGGCATTTCCTGCCACCCCATGAGGGAGGTTAGCTCTGCGAGCTTCATCCAACATCCTCCACTCAGTTCCTACCCTCGGGAAGATCAGGACAGGGGTCTGTGGCTCTTATGGGACCCCAAAGAACAACCTGGGCAGAGAGCGAGGCACTCCTGGACATCCATGCTTGTCATTTTCTCTGCTGGGACCCCTCCACACCCGGTCATCTGCAATGAATGTCTTCAGCTAACCAGCTCCTCCATATTCATCCCCGGCGAGGAGCCCCCCTAATGCACATACAGGTCCGCTTCCCTAACCGCGGTCGCCATTCACACAGAGACCATCTCTGTTGTTCACCGTCTCTCCAGTGCCTCGCAGGTGCCTGGTAGATGCCAAAAAGCTGTGGCTCAAATGGGCCCCAAGTATTAAAAAGGACCCTTAACATTTTGCTAAGTGAAATAAATCAGACAGGGAAAGGCAAAACCTGTACGATCTCACTTACACGTGGAATCTAACACAGCCAACCTCATAGAGGTAGAAAGTACACCGGTGGGTGCCAGGGCCCGCAGGGTGGGGGAAACAGGAGATGCTGGTCAAAGGACACAAACTTCCAGCTCTAAGCTGAATACGTTCTGGGGATCTCATGTGCAGCACAGTGACTTCAGTTAACAATACAGTCTCAGGTACTTGAAAGCTGTTAAGAGAGTAGATCTTAAATGTTATCACCACGCATGCGCGCCCACACACGCTGATGATGAGGTGAGAGCATGGACGTGTTAACTAACCTCACAGTGGTAGTCATTTTGCAATATATCAAATTGCAATTATATGCAAATGTGTCAAATCATCGCACCATACACCTTAAACTTACATACGTTGTATGTCAATGTCCCAATAAAGCTTGGGGGGGGAAGGATGCTTAAAAAAATGTAAAATCACAGCAGGACATCTTATCATTTCATAGCCACCGGCCTCTGAGTCTTCTTTCACTTACTCATCTCTCAAGTATTGGAACCCTACTTGTCCTGATATCACTGAGCCTGAACTTGCTCGTCTCTAAAATGGAGATAGTATGATGGTGTTCAGAAGTGGGACCTTTTGGGGTTGATGAGGTCCTGACGGGGGAGTTCTCATGAAGGGGATTAGTGCCCTTCGTAAAGAGACCCCAGAGAGTTCCCTTGTCCCTTCTGCCAAGTGAGGACATGTGAGAAGACGGTTGTCTGTGAACCAGGAAGGGGGCCATCTCTCGAGACACAGAACCTCTGGGCGCCTGATCTTGGACTTCCACCCTTTGAAACTGTACAAAATAAATTTCCATTATTTAAAAGCTAATAAATAAATAAAATGGAGGTAATAACAGTACCCACTCCAGAAGGGCTGGGAGATAATTCATCACAACAGCTAACAGTAATCCTAATAATTACCAGCTATCAAGCCCTCGGAGCCAGGCACTGGGCACCATTCTGTTGCTCAACCTTTCACTCGTAAAATTCTTGCAGAAACATTATTATTTCTGCCTTCTCAACGAATATAAACTGAGTCTGAGGCAGGTGATGTAACTTGCCCCAGGGCACACAACTAATAAATAGGGAAGCTGGGTCTCACAAAACCCCATAACCGTACTCTCAAGCTCCAGACCGCACCCACGACGCAAGTGCCACCGCACCCAGCACACAGCGGGGATCTGATAAATGGGAGCTGAATCCGAGTCCCTGAAGACACCACCTTGTCTCCGCCCTAAGCCTTGTTTTAAGCTAATTTTTAAACTGCTTCCATCTGCAAAACCATATCCATTGGCATTCCTTGCTTTTCTCTGTGAGGCCAACCAACACAGTTGGACAGAAGGCAGAACCGGAGAGGGGGGTCGGGGAGGTGTGTCCCTAAAAATGATGCAATCATGAGTCAGTTCTCCAGCAAGCAACTGGGGCAAATCTGCTCTGGATAAGGCACTGGTCCAGGCCCTGCAGAACATGATCCAGACGTTCCCTTCAAGTGGCTTACAATCCTACTGGAAAGGCCAGTGGACATGGGGGCTCCTCCCTGCCCTGCACCCATTCACCCTTCTACTGATGGAAACACCCTGACTTTGCTCTGGGGATCCCAGTACATGCAGTTTTAAAGAGACTGTCAGTCAAGATAAAGCGCCCTCCCAATCCCAACAGGTGGACTCATGATCCTAGGGTTTGGCTAAGAAGACGCTCTTTCCCCGGAATTGAGTTTTGAGTGGTCTGAAAATGGCTGAGCCATTCATCCCAACAGCAATCTCTGAAAAGATCTAGTTCCTCGGGGCTTCCTTGGGTTTGTCTTTTCCCCAGCCTGGTCCTGTGGGATACACCAGACCTTCCAAATTCATTTTCTCCTTAATGAGTCACAGTGTCCATTTCTGTCACTAGCAGCCAAGACCCCTAACTTCTACCAGGAGGCATCAATGGGTCAGCATGGGAAGAGAGAACAAGGCTACTAGGCAGGCAAGCACCTGCTGTGTTTGGGACTACAGAAGTCAGGGTGGGTTCCTGGGAGCAGGTGGGATGGGGCACTGGACCAGAAGATACACGGGCTTTGGCAAAGACAAGCAGATGAGCAGTCAAGATACTTCACCCTCCTCAAGCCAATAGGCAAACACATGAGCCTAGAGTTAGGCCAAGATGATGCTTTTTCTAGGACTCAAGACCCTTCCCAGCAAAGTGTCTTTTTTTGAGCTCACAGGCGAATGGATGTAAGTGTGCAGGGGTGGGGGCCTCCTGACCAGTCCTTCTGTGCATCACCCCCCACCATTTCTACCTCTGTGTCTCACTCACACTCCTAAATAAGACTGAAATTGAGTCTCACTTTGCTCATTCATTTTTCCATCCCTAAAAAGGACACATCTCCACTGTTCCCTTTACTCACACATACTGCTTGTCTACGCTCAGTCACCACCTCCGTGAAATGGGCCTTGTCTCACTTGACTGGTAGGAGTCAAAATGCCAACCTTCAGGGACCACCCAGATGTAATTTTTACAGTAATTTCCTCTCGTACCACAAAAAAGCCATATTAAATTGTTGTGGAGTTTTGCCTTTTTTTTTTTTTCTGGCTGGTTGCAGGTTCCATAAGGATTATTTTGACCTAAGTTGCAGAAAGGTGGAGAAAGTCTAGCCATATTCTCTGCCAAATAATGTTCACATCTATATGTACCAGTTGTTATAGACAGAATTGTGTCCCCCCAAATTCATATGTTGAAGCCCTAACCCCCAATGTGACTATATCGGAAGGCAGAGCCTTGAAGGAGATAATTCAGGGTAAAGAGGCCATAAGGGTGGGACCCTGATCCAACAGGACCGGCGTCCTTAGAAGAAAAGGAAGAGACACCAGGAGCATACAGCACACACCCACGACAGAGCATGTGAGGACACAGTGAGAAGGTGGTGGTCTACGGGTTAGGAAGACAGGCCTCACCAGAAACCAACCCTGCCGGTACCCTAATCTTGAACGTCTAGCCTCCAGACCTGTGAGAAAATTAATTTCTGGTATTGAAGCCCCTCAGTGTGTGGTATTCTGTTACCGCGACCTGAGCACATTAATACCCTCGTCCTTGTCCAATTGGCCTAAATCACAGTCAACATATAATCCAACCAAAGGGAGGGTCATTCACGGTCAATACCAAGCAGGGCAAGCAGAGCGTACAGGACGGAACCCTAACCGCCTTGTTCGTATTGTTGAGTTGAAAGTAATCAGACACGATGAATATCATCTTAACTTTTATAAGAATGAGAACACCCATCCACTCACTACCACCAACTTGGCCCAGGAACTACAAGTTTCTAAAGTCAGACAACCTACCCAGATGACATCCCGGATTCCGCTAGAGTCCACATCACTTCTGTCCTTGTGGGGAAGACCACAAACCCAGGGATGCAAGACCAGGGTGTGTAAGGGTTCCCCCACGATGTATACAATGCCATCCCACTTCACTGTACTCTCCCCACCAGCCCCTGAGACAGGCCCCTCATTTTGCAGGAGAGGAAAACTGAAACTGAGATAAAGGGACTCCCCAAGTCACAGGTCATAAAGGCCAAGTGTCAACTGGGTACTTAGATTTTGTGGCCAATTCTCCCTCAGCTGGCCCACAGCTGTTCCCACAATTTCATCAAATCTATAGAACCGCAGGGTAAGGAAGAAACACCCTGCATCCTGGCATCGTGATGCTTCCTTTCTCGGGAGATTAGGCCTGGGGGGAAACTAGCTCAGATATCAGACTGCTCAAATTTCGTGGACGAGCCGGCCGGGGAGCTAATCAGAACAATTTGAGTGCGCGGCTAAACAAGGACACCCCTTCCTGGATCGAGCACTGCCTTTATGGCAACACTTCATAAGAACCATTCCCTTACAACAAAACTGTCAAACCCAGCAACCGCAGGCCAGAAACGTCCCAGCTGAGCCCCACCAAGCTGCTTTCTGATGTCCTGTACACACAAATACCAATACTCCCCAGATGTTCTCTATGCAAAACATTTGGTTTGAGACACAGCCCTTCTTTCCCAAAAACCCTTACATTTGTTTAATGGACTCATACAGTTCAGCTAAAATGTCCTGGATCAGACATCTGAAGCCAGCCCGGCTCTGATGCAAGCATCCCATCTGCAGAAAAGACGAACAAGTAAATAAGACAGTCTCCCCCAAGATTTATGCGCCCTGCATCTTTAAGCAGGTCGTAAAATGTAAGCTATGTATGGCTAATAATGCAAGTTGCTTTCAAGTGTGTTTCTGAGTCCATCTCTGAATTAATCTAAGACTGATGTTCCCACAGAGAGTGGGTCTGCCACGCTGAACAAGAGGCCACATTCGGCTTCTTACTCCTGCAGGAAAGAAGTTGACAAAGATCTGTCATTTGAGCAACCTTGAGGTAAAGGTGGGTTTTTCCTGGTTTTAGTTATTCAGATATAGTAGTATCCGCTTTGTTCCAATGCCACTTACCCCCTAACCCACGCTACGAAACACAGGTAAGAGATGGTGAAATAGAAAATGTACTCGCTGAGGGACCCTGGCCAGCCCTACTCCCCCCTCAATGGCTCATCCTGTCACATGAGAAACGGAAGTTCACGAGATTCACGGTCAGGGCCTGTTCAGCTGTGAAGATTATAAGAGAAAAGGAAATAAACCCTTAGAAAAGCCACCCAAGAAATGTCATTGAATCCATGCACTGAGCTCTCCCAGACGGCAACCCACAATCTTCCTACTAATATTTATAATAAGCTTGGTCACAGCCAATCTTTGGGGAAGTGGAAAAATGGAAGGAGAAAGCCATCAGAGGGAGCCTCACAGATAGAACCATGACAGGACAACTAATTTTACCTTCCATCTTTAACTTCTGTGTCTTGTGAGTTTTCAGTATTAGGCAGTCATTACTTTAGCTATCGGAAAGAAGAATTCTATCCTCTAAAAAGGTCACAGAAAGGAATGAAAGTTGATGAGGGAGAAGACAAACTATAATAGCAGACATGAGAACCCCAAAATAAAGTTCTGAGGATCAGTTAGAAGAAGTTCCCCAAAGACACCAAGAAGAGGTCTAACATTCAAGTACCTTGTTTTAAGAAGGAAAGAAAGTGTATGTACACTTGAAAAAGATTTCCATGGGGAATGGCTATAATTTTTTAAAAGATTGGCTCTTAAATGGGTAAGCTCCAATTACCTGGAAAAATACACTTCAAGTTCTCTGTGATAACTTAGTATGTCCACTTACCCAGGGCATCAGATTAACCAGTGTTCTCCATTTCTTTGACTGAAGCTCATGGCAGGTTGAACACCAGGGACTGCACGGCTACTCTCTGCTTTCCCTACAGCCTTCTTGTTCAATCAGCCAATGACCAACCACCACCTCAGCCAAGTCAACTGCCCCAATATGGCAGCCTCTACAGTCCATGGAACTCTTCATCCTCCAACAAGGCCAGCAAATCGTGACACGATTGTAAGTCCTTCCAACCTCAGGATAAAAAGCCCCAGCTTTCAGACTTTTCTTTACTCTCTCACTGCCAAGAAAAGGCAAAATGCAAAAAGATAACACACAGAAAGTACCCCGCAGGGGTCGCAACAACGTTCAGTGCTCCAAAATGCTTTTACGATTATAGTTAGCAAAAAGCCCTTATGCAGAGATATACGTAAGTAAGAAAACGACTCCAATGAGACCTTCAAAATCTTGAGAGGTCGAGAGGACAGTGTCAGAGGGCAGAGTGAGAAGGGGCTGGGAGAAGGGGAGCAGCTGGGGCCACTTTCAAGAGGACATTTCAGGTCACCCCACTAAAAGAAGTCCCTCCAAATGTACTTCTGTAGCCCCCAGGGAATTGATTTTGCAGGACGGAATTATTTCGCTGAAATAAACAGACACACAAAGGTCGCTTCAACTGGGGCCTAAAAAGAAAACAAGCCAGCTGCCGCATTTACGGGCAGCCTCTGATGCAACAGGAGCCAAAGGTCCCGGCCCAGGTCCAGGAGGACGGCTTTGGACACACCAGTCCTCCCCAGAGAAAGAAAGCATTCCGGGGGGCAAGGCTGGGGGCGGGGGGGACTCGCCTTCCTGTGGGCAAGGTCCCCACTTGGTCAGGCATTGATGGGGGTGTCTTCAGGAGCACAGACCTCTGCAGTCAGCGTGCGCCAGCCAGTGACCTAGGGGACTGTTTAAAAATGCTGGTGCCCGGGCCCCATCCCCAGAGAGCTTTTAAAAGGTTATTCTAATGCTCAGCCAGGACCAAGAACCAGTGGTGCAGCGGGAATTGCCCTCAGTGAGGTCGGATGGAGTCAGCGCAGGTGCGGCCTTGACCCCGCGGATGGCTCAGCTACTCTTTCCCAGCGTCAACTTCTTGAACTGCGAAGTGGTAGCTGGCAGTCACCCCAGCACAAAGCTGCCGTGAAATGAGAGGACACGTGTCAGCTGCCTCCTTCGGGGTGTCTTACAGAAGGCACACATGCATACGCTCTAAGTGTCGCCCTTTCTCTCCTGCTTTCAAGGTTCTTGCAAGTGGGCAGGGAATTCCAGGCCGCTCCCCACCCGAAGGGGTTTCCTGAATGGCTAAGTGGTTTAAAAAGGTGGGGAGAAAGGCACATCTTGCCTTATGGTGGACCCCCACCACACATACAAAATTCACACACACACACGCACAGCAAACTCCTACTGGGTGAATCGGGCATACTCTATGGTGAAACTATGTAAAAAATCAAGAGTCACAAGCAGCAAATTGAGGGAACGCCTACTTTCTAAGATCTGCTTGGCTTTTCCTGTCCGGAAGAAAACCTACCCTGGGTGAGACGCTTGATCTCAGGAAGCCCCTGCCTATCCTCCGTCTCCCCCATTAGGCCAAGTGCAAGTGTCTTCCACCTGGCGGCCCTGTACAGGGCTGGCACATCGTGGCCCAAGGGAACGTCTGCCAAATGAATGAGTTAATTCCGCTCCTTAAGGCCAGGGATGGACACGTGTAGCTCAACAGAGCTCATAATGTGCACTGTGTTAATCCCCGAAACAGGCATTGCATAAACACACCTGAACTTTGATTCCAAGCAACTGGCAGAAAAGGATATGAAGGTCCATCCAACTCTCAGGAGGCACCTGCTCAAAGCCCAGTGACCGTGGGTAGCAGTGTCACCAAAGTTCAGGGTTTGAAACCCACTCACGAGTACTGCAGATGTGGGCAAGTGACTTAATTTTCTGTGCCTCAGTCTATCCACTGTAAAATGGGGATAGTGCACTTCTTAGGGTTACCATGAGGATGAATGTAGGTCAGTGATTTAACACACGTAGGCTACAGCCAGGTATAATCACCGCTATGGATATGCTTGCTGTTATTATTACTCCATGGGAAGATACCAGGCAAAGAGACCTCACGCTTCAGGCCCACTATAAGAACCCCAAGATCTGAGGGCCCTCTGGTTATCACGAGAGGAGATGTAGACTGAAGAAAACGGGGTGCTGGATCCCCAGATGAATATAGCAACTAGCTTCCCATTGTCCAGAGCTAAGTTCTTTTTTTAAGATGTGTTTATTTATTTGGGGGAGAAGCAGGGGAGGAGGGAGGACAGAGGGAGAGGGAGACAGAATCTTAAGCAGACGCCCCACCCAGGGCAGAGCCCAGCACAGGGCTCGATCTCACAACCCTGAGATCAAGACCTGAGCCAGAACCAAGAGTCGGACGCTTAACCTACAGTACCACCCAGGCGCCCCAGAGCTGTATTTTCCAAAGTGCAGACCATGGACCCACCCCACCATGTTCACTTGAGTTGCTTGGTTAAAATGTTGCAGATTCCCAAGTCTCCCTAAGTCCCACCCCAGCCCTGCTGGATCAGATCCTCTGGGGCAGATGCCAAAGATGGTACATTGTGACAGGCACACCCAGGAGAGTCACAAGCCCCCCCAAATTTAAGAACCATTGGCTTGGCTAAGCTGGGGGATCCATGTCTGTATCCCCTGGAGCCTCTTACGATGCCTGACACACAGCAGGTGCTCAACAAACATCAGGTGAATCCACGCAATGGTGATAACTCTCGAAGTGTTCGTTCGATTGAAGGCCCACTGGGTGTAAGGCCCATGCAAAGCAGTGCCGAATCAGACTTCATTCATCCCCTCTAAACATCTTTACTGGGTGCGTGCCACATGCCAGGCAGTGTTCTAGACACACGACACAGAAACGATGATGAATGGGGTTGCTCGCTACAGATAGTGGCAGTGCCGCGTAGGGAGCTGACAAAGCTAAAGGGCGGGAGGCTACTCTCGTTAGACTCATCAACCAGAGAGCACCGCCCTTCAGAATTTCTGTGATGATGGAAAAGACCTTTTCAGCACTGTCCCATGGTAGGGAGGCTCCAGCCACAAAGAGTTATCAGGCATTTAAAATGTGGCTAGTGTAACCAAGGAACTGAAGTTTTCATTTTAACTGTAATTACTTTTAACAGCCACTGTGTCCTTATTAGACAGCGCAGGTCTAGAGGCAGAAGAAACAATGTAAACGGGAAATGATAACACAGGCATTATGTACCACAGGGGTGGGGGGAACGGGGGGGCTGTGCTTAGAGCACCATGTGTTATCAAATGCCTCTCACCCAATTACCAGATGCCCTAATGTTCTCTGGCTCCGAGCATTGAAAGAACAAGGTCAGGTACAAGGCATTGTACTTGGGCTGGAATTTTTATAGCCCATGATCAGCTAGAAGAGGTATGCAGCCCAGCCAAGCCCCACAGACTGTGGTTCGGGAACACACTGCCGCCCGCAAAGCCTGCCCACAGCTGCCAGAGAGATCTCTTTCGGCCCCGCCGCTCTGCGGATGGTCGGTCATTCTGTCCTTGGCTAGAACGTCCCACTGGGCCCAAGACACTGCACGGATTTTATGAGATTTCTCCGCTTCAAGCCTAAGTACGAATACAAGCCTCTAAATTCCACCGGAAAATTGGTGGCTAATGCAAACATTTCATAAAATTAGAACTCATCGTGGGGCTGAAAGGAATTCAGGCTCCGCCGCCACCAGAGAAATGGAAGATATTTGTTATAATTTTTTCCTTCATGAGCTGTTTTAAGAAGCAAGTGCTTTTTCTGCTTGAAATAAAGAAGGCATGCAGGGCGGGTGGGGGCAGGGGGTGGGTTGGAGGAAGGGGAGAGTTTTTGTTTTTGTTTTGTTTTCTCTGTGGTTTGCAAAAAGCATGGCCAGATGACAAATCGGAGGGATCCTGCCTGACTCCCCCATCCCGCAGCCCGCGGAGATAATAAACCTTCCTTCCTAATCCTGCCTGCATCGCACTCTTGTAAAGATGCTGTTTTTCCTGGAAAAGGGGTACTTTTGCTCCTTCATTCTCTCCTTGGGCTTTAGCCTCAGAATTTTCACATCCAGAGAGTTCATGAGCAGGCGGGATAGATCCGAATCATTCATTCAGGTGTGCGTGTCGCCAACATTGATTCACCAGGCACCGGACTAGGCACTTGGGATCCACCAGCCAGCAGAATGGATGAAACTCCCTGCCCAGGAGGGGGCGGGGGGGGGGAGTGTGCATTCTAATGAAAGACAACAACAAGGGAAGGTTCGGTGACTGCCACATCAGAGTCATGTGGGGACAGGACGTGAAGACTCGCCAAGCGCAGACTCTGGAAGAGGCGGGAAAGGGGGCACTGGGAGAGCAGGAACCCCATCGTCTGACCGTCACTCTCCCCTTTCACCCAGAGCAGAGCAGTGTCTGACACTCTGCTGGCCCTCAACAAATATTTGTTGAATGAATAACGAAGTTTGACACCGAAATCTGTCCCAGAGCTCTCATCTTACAGATGAGTTAGGCGAAGCTATAGAAGGGATGGGTCTTGCCCCAGCTTGTGCAGCTCAAGTTGTGGCAATGAGGGGACTGACCCCAAGTCTCCTGACACCACCCCACAGCCATTCGGCAAGTATTGACTGCATTCTTATTGTGGGCCAGGCCCTGAACTAGGCACTGGGAGGACATAAATGAGTAAGACACAGAATAATTAAGATTATGGGACAGAGTTCTTTCCAATTACCATTTTCACAAGCTTGGAGACAACTTCTCTGAGCTTTAAGTCTGGGTTCAATGTGTATCCACCATGCAGCATGAAGGTAAAAAGCCAAAGCGGGAGGGCTGCAGATGCTTCCAAGGTCCCAGACCCATGAAAGGCTAGGGAACCCAGTGGTTATGACCATGACCCTGACGTCAGACAGCCCAGCCCTAAATCCCAGCTCTGAGACTTTGGGCAAGTCACTTGACTTTTCTAAGACTCCTGTTCCTCGTCTGCAAAACGAACATTCTAATGGCACAGGAGAGGAGAGAAGGCACGGCAAGTCCTCAGAACAGCACCTGGCATACACCGGTCGCTCAATAAATGTTTCCTGCTATTAACACTGTCAGGAAAAGGACCCTCCATCTGCTCTGGAGCCTCCGACACACTCAAGCAGGTGCACAGGACTCAGTGGGGATTTCCACTTAACTCCTCTCGTCTCCGGGATTTCTGCTACCAGCTGCTTGCACGCCCATTCACACACCGGTTCCCTCCCTGCATGTCCCATTCGATTCTGCCTGGGAAACAGAGATCATTTGACCCTGAGGAAGACGCAAGGTAGGGTTCTTCCTAGAGTGAGTACGTCCCTACCCTCCCTTTCCACCCAAACACACGTGCTGGGCTCGGAGCTCACCGGATCAATGGAGGGCTAGCCTCTTCCCTCCCACCGTTTCTGCTAGTTGAAGGGAAAGTTCACTTTCTAATCTACTAAGAACCCTTGCAAGGTAATTACATGGTGTCTAGGACCACTGAGAGTTTCTCAAAGTTTGTTAGCATCTTTTTAAATTGACGCTGAGAAACTCAAGGCTGCAGGATGGATGTACTTGAGGCCAAGGGGTGAAATTCTGAGAGATTAAAGCAACACACACACACACCCCAGGTTATCAGTCTCCTTAAATGGACCAGCTAAGACAGGTAAGTGTAGACCACTAAAAGCGGGATCTGAAATAACTTGCAGGGGTAGCTGCAAGTTCTAGAACCAAGAGGTGGCTGAGCCCCCTTGGGGCAGAGGTTGTCTCTTGCTCCTTCTCGTCTCCCCAGTGCCCAGCACAGTGCCTGGCACACAGGAGGAACTCATCAACTATCTGAATAAATACTTAAATGCTACGTGGGAGAGGCAGAAGGAACACCTGCCTCAAGAAAAAATGACAGCAGATATTTCTGCTCCTTCTTGGGAAGCTGTCTAGGCTCGTAGCGGAGAGCTGAGACACGTGATTTTCATTCCTGCCGCGATGCCCAAGTGACCAAGAGCATGGCCCTGGGCCTCAGTTCTCTCCGCAGTAGGTAGGAATGGCCATAGTGTCTCTCCCATAGAACGGGTCTAAGGACGACATGGACGTCAGTGAGGTGGTGAGGTGACACACATACCCCAAGGCCTGGCAAAGAGAAAGTGCTCCCTAAAGAGGAGTCTGATTGATCGATTGATCAATGGACTCCCTCTTTAAGGACAAAATAGTAGTAAACACATGAGTCAAGTCTTCCTTTTAAGTGAAGGTGCCACAAACATCTCTGCCCCTGGGAAGAGGCTCTCCTTAGTTTCTTCCTCAAGCCTTGAGGCTTGCCGGCACCCCACCTGCTGCCAGGCTGAAGTTGCTGAGCCCTTCCGGGATGCCGAACGCCCCCACCACGGCTAAAGCCACCGGGAGGGTAAAGTGTTGGCTGCAGGGAGACCCACACCAGGACCCATGGAAAGCCCTACCAGACACTAGGTATTTTAGGGATAAGCAAAGATCCCTCCACGCAGCCCCACAAAACACGAACTTGCCCTCCTCCAAACCTCGAATAATCACAGCTAACATTTATCGGGGACTGGCTACATGTCAGACACTGCTCTCAGCACCGTCCCTGGACCCACAGAACCATCTAGGAGACATGTTCTACTATTACCATCCCATTCTGCACATGTGAAAACGGACAGGTTCTTGGAAAGTGAGAATTTTCTATCTCACGCAGAAATCTAGCACAGAACCCACCTCACAGACGCGCTTAAGAAAGCACAGTCTGCCCTGAGCTGAAGGGGAGTACATGTGCATCGATGGGACCGGGAGCCGGAAAGTAAGAAGGCCTCCCCAGGGCAGGCCGACACTCCACATGGGGAGACTCTCCTTACGCTTGTCAAAGCCGCACCAGACAATCCGAGAGGAGTTTTGAGAAATAAAGATACTTCCCTTCCCCCGCAACAAGCCTCCCTCTGCCAAAAACCAGGCAACAGGAAATGAAATCTACGTTTCACCAATTTCATTCAGAGAATCCCAGGATTCTCTTCCTGTGAGCTTGGACACCAGTCTGGCTCAGCCCCTCGATTCACAGCTGAGAAAAGGGGGTTCAACCCTGAGGTGCCTACTACGTGTGATACACATCGCCCAGGCTGCCCAAGGTGCAGGCACAGCCAACGGGCTGTCCTGCCTTTCCCAGGAGAGTTCCTTCCAAGAGCAACACTTGAGGGGCATTTGCTGTAGACCACGCACGTTTCTAAGCCCTTGACACACAGCGCATTTATCCTCACGGCCACTCCCATTTCACAGATGAAGAAACTGAGGCAGGCTGACCCTCTCAAGGTTACACAGGAGTTTCAAGCGGGCTCTCAAACCCAGGGAGCCGGGCTCAGAGGCCATGCTCACAACCCACCCTCACGCTCCCTTTCAGATCCACAGATGGGATCAGCCACTTCCCCTCCGCCATCCTGTAAAAGACACAAGAGTGTCCCTGAGAACCATACCTGAGCGGAGCCCAATTCTTGATGAAATGACAAGAGCCAAGAAGGACTCCCAAACTGTGGCAATCAGCTGTCTTCATGGCTTTGAAGCCACAGGAATAGGAGGAGCTTGACACAAGCAGAGGGGATGGGGAGGGGATGGGGCCCTTAGGACTCACTAAGACAAAGAAGCAACTCCCTCTATTTCCCTGGGACACGGCCCTCTGGCCCTAAGCCACTTGACTGCCATTCCCCTCCCCACCCAGGGAAGGGGGAACCTACCACAGCTGCCTCCTAGCACCTTCGCCCAGAAACTTCATGCTGTCTCAGTATCTCTCATGAAAGTAAGCAACGTGGAATTCCTTTCTTGAGTTTAAAAGGCAAATCATGCTGGTGCTTTTTCCAGACATACATTAACTCTGCACTCCAGCCAGTTTACAATTCTTAAAGTACTTGATTTACAACCCAGGGAGAAAATGTTTTGAAAATCTTGCAAACGTACTTTGTATCTAAAGTTTGCCTACTCTGCAGAGCTGATTACCAGGGCTTCTCAGTTGGGGGGCTGGGGTCTCCTGGGAAGGCATGAGAGTGTGGGAGCAGCCGCCCAGGGTGGGAAACGGGCTCCCTCCTCCTCCCCCTCCTTGCCTCTGGCAGGGGTGCAGAGCTGCAGCTAACAACGCCAGGCTCTTGGGGAGCCTGGGTGGTTCCCTTGATTAAGTGTCTGACTCCTGCCTTGGTTTCCTCTGAGGTCATGATCTCGCGATCGTGGAATTGAGCCCTGCGTCAGGCTCTGTACTCAGCACCGAGTCTGCTTCGGATTGTCTCTCTCCCTCTCCCTCCTGCGCTCGCTCCCCCCCCCCAAATAAATAAAATACTTTTTAAAAATTTAAAAAAAAAATTCTGGGTTCTCCATACCTGTCTCCACAGTGGTGAGGAGGGGGATGCACCAGAAAGGGAAGAGGATGGGGACCCAAGGGGCCTTCCTTTCCTGCTGCCGCCCATGGTCCCAGAGCTCCCCCTCTCAGGATTGCTGCTGCACTTCTCATTCGTTCGTTCATTCATTCATTCATTCATTGTTACTGAGCACCTACTATAAGCAGGGCTCCAGGCCACAGGCAGAAAGCAGTGAGGAGTGAGACAGCACCCCTGCTTCCCTTCTAACAGGGGAGGAAGGGGCGGGTATACACAGACAAATCACCAAAGCCGCATACTTTACATGTCCTGATGGACACGGACAAAGAGGAATAAGGAAGTGGGAGTCTGGACACTGGTAGGAGCCTTGAAGGACGTGGCAAATTCTGAGTTTAGTCGCCACACCACCCATGGCAGGGTTTAAGCAGGGAGAGCTGTGATCTAGGATAAGAGAGCACCAGGAACCCGATGAGGGTACTTCTCACCAAAGCAAACAGTAACATCAGTCCTGATTTCAAGAGCCCGCCGGGCACCAGGCTCTGTGTTGGAAGCTTCCAAATTCTATTTCTCGTGGCAATCCCACTTGGTAGGATGCTGGTAGCCACACTTTCTAGGTGAGAAAACAGAAGCTCGGAGAAAACATGTAGCTTGCCCAGGATTGTCTAGCTGCCAGGTAGCAGGGATGAATTTGAGCCCAAGTCTGTCTGGTCCTACGGCCATGATTCCTTCCCCTGTACCTCATTTAGATACTTTGCATTGTTCCCAGATTATTCCAGATGTATGACTCCCATGCCCCAAGTAAAGACTCAGTATTTCGGTGCAGGACTTGTCATGTTCTCTGAAATTGCCAGCAGTCCTGAGCACTTAGGAGGCACTCATTCAATACATCTGGTTTACTGCTACATTAAAAGGAAAAGGAGGCATGCCAACCCCCAACATATGCTGTGTCTCTATTGTGTCTTTTTAGTATGTTGTGTCTGAATATTACTGCTCGGCCGCAGAGCAGGGAGGAGTGATGGCCAATAAGAAGAATGAGGAAGGCCACCAGCCACGCTGCCAGGTAGGGATGTGGGGATCACACACAGAGGGAGACCCGTGGAGAGACAAGTGAATGGTAACCTGTTCTCCCAGAGCCACCAACCCGGGGGCTGCTTCAGGCCAGGAGGGGAGCCTTTCCAAATTCACCCACCAAGAGGGAAGCCGTTTTCTAATTCAGACAAATGTACCTTTTAGACTAACCACAGCCCCAGACGCATTGAATACGCATCTACTGTGTGTCAGGCACTGGGCTAAAGGCTCAGCCGTATCACAGCATCTTACTGAATCTTCTCAACAGTCTGGAAAATAAGAACTAGTATAAACCCCAGATGAGAAAACAGAGGCTTCAAGGAGATTAGGAACGAGTCCAAAGTCACACCATTGTCAAGGGGTGGGATGGAATGTGGACGCAGGCATCTGCTTGACCATGGCACACAGGACACTGCTTTCCACTTCCAACACAGAGTGAGCGTGAGAATTCTGGGGACCCACAGACTGGAATCTTGAGGGCCTGACACACATATGGCTTTCACACTCCTATCCCCACTCCCCACTCACTACCCTGAGCTCTGCCTTGCTTTGTTGGGGTTTTTTTATTTTTTAATAATAGCTTTATTGAGATCTAATTTACATATCACAAAATTCACCTATTTGAAAATGTACAATTCAGAGACTTTCAGTATATTCACAGAGTTGTGCAATCATCATCACAATCAATTTTAGAACATTTCCATCTCTCCAAAAAGAAACCCCGCCCCCATTAGCAGCTATTTCCCATTTCCTTCCAACCCACTCAAGCCCTAGGCAACCACTCGTCTACGTTCTGTCTCCCCGGCTTTGCCGAATTTGGACATGTCACAGAAATGGGATCATACAACGTATGATCTGTTGGGACTGGCTTCACTCCCTCAGCATTGTGTTTTCAAGATGCATCTGTGCTGTGGTGCATTCGTAGAACTTCGTTCCTTTTCACTGTGGAACAATAATCCCTAAATATTCCATAAATAAAATTATGGAAGGGATCATACACAATAGTCCATAAATACATTGAACACACCACATCTGATTTATCCGTCCATCAGCCGATGGACATTTCAGTTGCTTCCACTAGGGGCTCTTAGGACTCATGCCACGAGGAACATCTGTGTTCACGTTTCCGTGTGGACGTGTGTCTGCATTTCCCCCGGGCAGGCCTGGGAGGGGAATTGCCCATCCCCGTCATAAAGGCAGTTACAAGTTTACCGAAGAGCCCCGCTGTGAAGTCAACATCTGGCTGCTCCTGGGCCGTTTCCAGAGAATTTTATCAATACAGCCAGACTCCACTCACGGGTGGGTCATCTGGCCGAGCCCCTCCTCTTCGGGGGCCTGGGATCTTCTCATTCCTGCACCATACAGTGTCGTCTGGGCCAGCGTGATGATAAATGCATTCTGCTCTAAAACAGATACTTCACAAATCATAACTTACAGATGCTCCGGGACTTTCATGTGGGAAACACAAATGAGACTTAGGCCGTCTGACTCCGGAGCCACTGAGGACAGGAAGCCACGGCCAGGAAGCCGACAGGCCCTGGACGGACGTCTCTTTCCCTCACGAGTGCATGAGCGCATGTAACAGACGGGGAATCTGTGCACGGAACCGTCTGCCTGGCTTTGCAGACTGCGGTGTAACCCGCCATTCATTCCCAGCCCTTGTTTTTCAATCCCAGCAAATCTGAGAGCTCCTTGAGGGCACAGACGACGACCTACGGCCTTTCCGTGTCCTAAGATAGCCGCTTGCTGGATGTATTCACATCAGTGTCCGTCCCACAAGCCTTTGTTGAGGACCTACTATGTGTTAGGCACGCCGCTAGGCACGACAGGGGGTTTAAGACAGTAAGACAGGGTTTACCAACAGGCAAGACACCTGGCCTCAACCCCCATCTCCTGCTGCTTCCCAGGAGGAAGTGAGATGTCCTGCGTGGTGTGAGTGCATTTCTATCTGCAGGCAGGGAAGCGAACTAGCTGATCTCTCCAGGCCTGCTAGGGATTCCAGAATCCGAGGCTACTCAGGGAACAAAGAACTCAGTGTGTGTCCAGGTGGAGAGCTCCCTGACTGGATTCATTAAAACAGACTCATGGCCCAACAAGCAGACAGCTCGCCAGAAGCTGACATATTAACGCGGTTCCGATCCTTATCTTCTCATACCTCAGCTCTTGCGAAAACCTCGAGGCTAGCCTCTCTGCTCCAAGCCAGCACACCAGACTGCTGGGCCCAGAGCCCCGCTGAAACCGGAGCCCAGCTCAGCCCACCTACAGGAAGAGATATGGTCAAGGTCTCCACATTCACACTGCCTGGGTCCAAACCCCGGCCCTGCTGCTGCGTGTGACCATCACGGTCTGTGACTCAGTTTCTTCCACCCGGAAAACGGGATAACAACAGGCACATTATGAGAACCAAATCAGTTAATATGTATCTGGCAATGTACCTGGCCCATGTTATAAACACTCAGAAAGTATTAGCTACTATTACTATTATTATTATTACTACCCCTATCCTATCTTGTCAATCTTGCTCCCACTGCATCCCAGCACAGACCCTGCATTCTAAGTAATCTGGCCTGCTCACCCTAGAATCCCCCTTCGCCTGAAATGCCCCATATCTCAGTCTTCTGAAACCCAAATCAAGCATCACCTTCTACATTATCTGCCCTCCCTAATCCTCCAGAAGGCCGCAGCCCCTTCTCTTTATCCCTTTCCTAAACAATGCAAAGAAACCCCGCCACGAAAACAATCACCCCATGGCTGGTCTTCCGACACCATGAACGAGGTACCACGCCCAAATCCAGAGGTCACCCGTTGTGCAACATAAGGAAGGTTCTCCATTTCTCTAGCAGCACTGGGTTTCGAAACAGACCACCTGACCCTCCAGCTGTATGACCCTGGGCAAGTTACTTGACTTCCCTATGCATCATTTTGCCCATCTGTTAAATGGGTCTAACTCGAGTGCACACCTCTCAGGCTTGTTGTGAGTGTTAAATGAGAGAAGATGTCTGGAAAGCAGTTAGCACAGCATGACACATGCCAAGCTTTCAAAAATGTCAGCTGGTAGTAATCACAGCAGCTGTGGCCACGCAGGGAGGGGGTGTTCCTGTCCAGAATCGAACTCAATTGAACAAACTAAGCTTCAGCGAGCTACATTCCAACTGGAAAATCACCTGATATAATCCAGGCCTATATAGCAGAGGCACTCAGACCTAGCAACTGCTTATTGCGTTTTCCACCAGATGGGTAGTTCCATGGGCCTCGGTCACGCCTGTGTCCCAGCGTTTAACGTGGAGAGCAGCATACGGGAGATGGTAATAAATCCTGCAACTACGCAGAACTATCTCAATATCTGTAAGTACGTTTTATCTTGGCTACTAGGCTTCGAGCTCCTTAACAGTGAGCATCACGTCTTGCTTTAGTAAAGATTTATTAAATGAGTGATGCAAAAAGTACCAAACCGAGAATCAGGTTGCTTAGACCCAGCTCGGTCACTTATCAGCTGTGCCATCCCAGAGAAGTCCCTTAACGCTTCTCTGCTTTTTTTTTCCTCTCTCCAGGATGAGAACTTTAGACCATATGTTGGCCAACGCGCCTTACTCCCTGAAACTGGGTTTGGGCCTTTGTCGCAACATGGCACCCGAGCCAGCACAGATGACGGCCATCTGGCTCAGTAGGCCAGCTTACCATACGATAGCAGCCCTTATCTGCAGTTTTCCAGCACCAGGCGAGGAGTAACTTTGGGCCAGTGCTTAAAACACCCATTTGTGGTCAAATCAGTCCCTTTGCTGAGTGGGGACGCCCCATCACCCACACTAGAACTCTGGTACCCCGGGACACCAATGGCAAACTGGGGGGCACACTCTGCCCACTGGTCCTGCCACTCCCATGCCAGACCCCTCCCAGAAACCTCGTCTCCTGCTCACACCACTTAGCGTACTGCTCACAAGAGGTAACCTGGTGCAGAGGGAAAGTTGAACTTGGCCCTTGATGGGGAGGTGATCACATGACACCTCTCCTCAAAATGTTGTTTGTTTTTGGGTTTGGGTTTTTTGGCAATAGTTTGTGCAGCCTGAAGGTCCGGGCAGTTTGGCTCAAAGAAAACGCATGCCGTGTTCTGCCACAGGGGCTCCACTCCACAGCCCTGCCCAAAACTATCAAAACAAAAGTTGTGCAAGAAACAAAGCCCAAATTCAAGGCTTTAGAAATGCATGCAGATCCTATCAGAATCTGGCTGATGGTCTTGGCTTCTTATGGGCACACTTTTCTGTGAACCTCGCATTCCCTAATTAACCTGAAAAGTGGATTCTTTCCCCTACCACTCTGAGTGATAGCACGCTGATTTGTCCAATGTACCCTGTCTCTCTGATGGTCTTAAAATCTAAGGGAAAAGTCCACGGAAGGAACTAAACTGGCTAATTCCACCTTTTGAGGCTTTCCCTAGGTTATTTTATTTAATTATTACCCAAGCCCACGAAACTGGTACTATTGGTAGCCCATTTTACAGATGAGGAAGCTGAGGTTTCAAAAGCTACAGAGCTCACAGCAGCTCATGAAGCTGGTGAAAAGTCAGGATTTGAATGTCCGCCAGGA
Source organism: Ailuropoda melanoleuca (assembly GCF_002007445.2). Taxonomy (NCBI): domain Eukaryota; kingdom Metazoa; phylum Chordata; class Mammalia; order Carnivora; family Ursidae; genus Ailuropoda; species Ailuropoda melanoleuca. Next base: position 74,563,646 of record NC_048232.1, read on the forward strand.
CTCTTAGCCCTTCTGCAAGAGTGCTTCCTTGTGGGGTGTGTTAATCTCTGGAACAAGCCACTTGGAGTCCTTGTGTCATGGACACCCTCAGGCAGTGGCCACAAACCACATTTGGGAATTCAGAGGGGAGCATGCCTGGACTAGGCCAGGCCGAGGGCCACTCCGAGCTCCTGATCCTGCAAACTGTCTTCGGAAGTGGCTTCCCAGAACACAGAAGACGCTGCTGCGTGGTGCTCTGTTTGATTCAGAAGGCCCTTCCAGATGTGCAATTAAAAGCCACAACATTTTCATTTTTAAGCACGTCTCTGTCTCTGAGCTGCTTTCAACGGGAGGGCTGATCCCACGGCATCTCGTGCCGGGACGCCAGCCACCCGCGCTGGCAAAGAGGCTAAAGGCCTCTGCTCCTCTTGAGGGGAGCCCTGAAAGACATGGGTACAAAGGACATGAAAACATCACTTTGGAATTCTACCCGAAGCCTGAAAAGGCGGACCTGAGACAGTGCTCTCCCCATTCTCCTCCCCTGCACCCCAAAAGCAAGCTGTAGTAATTCAGTGCATCCTTAGAACCCGCAGAAAACTCCAAGTTCACACTTCAGATGAAAATGTCTTGTTGCTCTTGACAGATTCTGAGTCACCAAGTGCCGTACAGCGAGAACGACTTGCTGACCAATTTTTGTGTGTGTTTATTTTCTGTTCAGCCAGGCACAGGGAATTTTCCACCTGACAATTCCTGTTTCTCACTTAAGTTCTTACACCATCTGTGAGCACTGTGCTCCGCAGGGGGAGGACTCAAGGCCAAGGAGGGGACTTCCCATCACCAAACCTCAGTTTTCCCATCTGGTTAATGCAAGCCTTTCACCAGATGATTCTGCTAACATTCTCAGCTTATCTACCGAATAGAAAGGAGTTTGAGGATTGCCAGCTTCTGAGCCTGGATCTGCTACCAGATTCAAAAATCTTTACATAATTTTTGAGTAAAACAAGAGATTTAGCTGAAATTAATAGCACAATAGGAAAGAACCCTAGCTGGACAAGAACAGCAGGACTCCAGTCTCCCTAAGGAGAAGTGAGCCTCTCCCGTTCTCGGGGCGCCCCCTAGTGGCCATTCGACTAAGTCCCGACGGAATGTTCAGAGTTTCTGCAAATAAAGGGAAAAACACCCACCAGAAGAGAAAGGCAGGCTCCCGTCTACTGATGCAATCCCTTTCACTCTAACCTCGTCTGTGGATCAGACAGTGAGACGAATGCCTGACAGGAAGCCCCAGTGAAGCTCAAAGCAGTGTCTGCCTTGAGACAAGATTTCATTCTTTCAAACAGTTGGCGGCAGCTCCCCCGCATTCTGGCTTCTGTGTCCCCTGGCAGATCCCAGACACACCCTTACCACTCAACCCCTCGCGAGCTCACATCCTCAACCTGCCGCTCCGACCGCGTCTGTTTTTCATTATTCCGCTTTCCAACTTCCCAGCGCGATTCTTCAACAGCTATTAAGACAACACGAGCAAGGAGCTAGGCTTAGTTCTTGCTTATTCAACATCCAGCCTGGGGAATATCACCTCAGAAGAAAAGCATGAATGAAGTGCACGTTTTCTGCCTCTTCTTCCACAGACCTGAAAGTGTGTTCCTCAAAGGACATCTCTACAACCATCTCCTCCTTAAAATGTTCAACCTACAAAAAAAAAAACAAACATGGCACCTGCCCAGAGTGAATTCTTAACTACTTGCTGGCTATCGGATTTGTTTTTTGGAGACAGCTTTAAAAATACAATGTATAATGTCTCAAATTTCCAACTAACCTATAACAGACTTTTTTTTTAAGCTAGAGAATACAGTCGGATCAACAGGAACAATGAAGCTTAGGTTGAGGGAGTTATCTAGGTATCCAAATATTTGAGAATTCGGGGGCTAAACCTTCTGATTGGGGCCCCATTTTCTCCACAGAACGGTCCTTATACAGACTGAAAAGAAAAACACCAACAGCAATCTACCTACCATTTCATTCAACAGTTCATTGTGCTTTTACCCTGTGGTCATTCATTAAGTTTATAAGCAACCCTGGGCCCCGAAACACCCCCAAAAGTGCACACGAGGCGTACCATAATTAGTTCCTGACTTTGGCCCTAAATCGATTAAAATACATCTGATCTGCTTCAAATCAGAGAACCATGTTAATTTTCTGCCACACGCCACACAAAATCTGTCTGCAACAGTCACTTTGAACCCAACCCTCTGGCCACAAGCAGTGTGGATTTCAAGGGCCTGTTCCCCAGAAAGGAAAAGGACAACAAGCCAAGTTGGGGACCACGCAGAGACCCCAAGGTGCTCGAGCCGCTTCCAAATGGGGCTGGGACCCTGGCAGGGTTTCAGCTGTCACAAAGAATGGGGCAGCTGGCCCAGTCCCCTACAGCAATTCAGTAGCCCGGCAACCAGGGCCTGAAATGCATGGGGTCTGCTGCAGTTCAGCATGCGTGGCCACCCTTGCCCTGGGCATTTCAGTCCTCCCAGAAGCGGGACGCGAACTGTCACAACCCTCAGGCATGCAGCAGCCTTTACTTTTGCTCCCTAATCTCCTCTCTTAAAAAATAGGCGTTTTTTAACCGCCCTCCCTTGCAGCTACAGCAGCACCAGGGTGATGGGGAGGAGGAGTGGGAGAGTGGGGGGTCGCCTTCACGCACAGGACACGGGACTCTGGGGACTAGCTCCCCGCTGAGGATGTGGGTCTGGTCGGAGTTAGAGCAGTAAGGCATTCCAGGGCTTGGTCTGAATGCGTGCCCGCGAGGGAGACCTCCACGGTCCCAACGCGGCAAAGTGTTTGCAAATCATAAACACTACTTTGCTGCTGGGAGAAAAACCCCCAAAATATGCGCAGACAGGATGTAACAAGTGTTTCGAGAGAGAAACACGCCTGAGTCACGGGGAGCCGGGGAGAGAGTGAGGAATCTGGCTGGGGGCTCCCGGGAAGCCCCTCTCGGACAAGAGAGTCTCAGTGCCCCAACCCCACGGCCCGCGCACCCTGGGTCCTCAGCCCCGTCTGGCCCTCGCCCCAGCGGGGGGGGGGTCCCCCACTCACCACTCGGCCCGAAAACCTCTCGGTGGCCCTCTTGACTTTGCCGTAGGTGCCTTTGCCCAGGGTCTCCTGCAGCTCGTAGCGGTGCTTCAAGTTGTGCTTGTGGTGATGCCGCTTCACCCCGTGCGGCTTCCTGGGCTCCGGGGCCGCCGCCGCCCCCGCCACTGCGGGGGCTGCGGTCGCCCCCGGCACCACCTCCGGGGGAGAGCCCGGAGCCCCGGGCCGCAAGTCGGGGCCGTCCCCGGCCGCGAGAGCCGCGGCGCCCTCCATCTCGGAAGGCAGGGCGAGCCGGGCTGGAGAGGGCAGGACCGGGCACAGCGTTCGCGGTGTCGGGGTCCCCGCCGAGGAAGCCGGGGCGCGCTCAAGGTCGCCCCCGCAGCATCGGGGAGGCGG
>NC_048232.1:74567682-74600895 GCF_002007445.2 Ailuropoda melanoleuca
GCCCCTTCATTTTCTTTTAGGTGTCGCCGCGGCCGCCAGGCCGGAGACGGAGGAGAGGCTGGGGGAGGGGAGCAGGGCGGGTGTTGGGTTACAGGCGGTGAGTCACGGCCCCTCCGCCGCAGTGCGCACCCCTCCCGCCCAGCCGGGGCTGGCACCCCGCCTCCGAGGCCCCCTCCTCCGGCTGGGGCGGCTGCGCTCTGCCGAGGACCGCAGGAGGGGCGCCTCGAGCCGGGCCCCGCACCCTCGCCGAGGAAAGGCGGAGGCGGGGAGGAAGGGAGGCCGGGAGGCTGAACCTGGGGCCCGCCGCCGGACTGCCGGCCCTCCGACACCAGCCCGGACTCGGGCAGCCAGAGAAGGAAGGACAGTTGGGGGCGTGGAAGACGTGGGGCGCTATGGGCGCGGGGACGGAGCCGGGCGCCCACCCTGTCCGCGATGGCTGCCTTCGGAGGTGGGCGAACCAGGGACCTCAGAGGAAGCAGGGCCCGGAGCTTACAGAGCAAGAGGCGACTTGCAGGCCTCTTGGCCCCCTGGGGCCTTGGGAGTTTTCCCTGGACTGAAAAGGCCGGATCCTGGAGTTGGTAACAGCGCCTGCACCCCACAAGTTGAGGGTCAGGCAGGAAGGGCGCCCGACAGCGGTGAAGCTGCCCCCTCCCCCCCCACTAACACACACACACACACACACACACTTTTCCTCAGAAGCTGCAAGGCAAGAGAAAAAGAGGCCTTAGGGATTTTTTTATATATATATAACGGTGCAGTAGACTGGGATAGGAAGAGTGAGGTATGAAGAATGTCTTGTGCCTTTGGTTTCTACTTTTTCACCAGGGCGCCCCTCTCGACCTTCCTCTGCAGCTCTCAGGTCCACCCCCCCTGCATTCCTGCTGTCTTCACTCACATCTCCCCTTTATCACCTTACCCTGGACTCCTGCAACAGCCTGTCCTGCCCTTGAGCCCCCTCGCCCCTGCTAGAGAAATGGCCTAAAATGCTGCCATCATCATATCCCCCATACCCATGCCTCTGCCACACTCCAGGCCTTATCTGTCCTTATCTGTCCCAACTTTTCCTCTAAGGATGCTGACATAAACCCTTCTCTGCCCCTTCCTGCCATCCCCAAGAGCACATTGGTCATTGCATAATACAAAGACAAAGGCCATGTCTATTCAATTCCTATGCTGTCCTCCACAATTGCAGGGCCTCCCTGCCCCCATTCTGAAAGCAAATTCTGCTTTTTTTTTTATAAAGTCTGTAGACATTGTGCATGTAAATTTAAGAGTTGGGGTGAGCAAAGTGTGGGTTGATCCTGGCTCCCTGGTGGACAGGCTGTGTGACCTTGGTCAAATGACTTAACCTCTCAGAGCCTCTGTTTCTTCTCCTTAAAATATGGATTAGCAGATCTGGTTTTACAGGCAAACAGACTGTGTCTGTGGTGGGAATTGAAACTGCTCACCAAATATTTTCTGGTTCTTTCCTTCCCAAGGGTTGCCGTAGGAATCCACTACCCTATATGACTCACTTGGGCTAATGGAATGAGAGCAGAAGTGATATGCATTGCTTTCAGGTAGAAACTTCTAAGGGCCAATGGGCAATCCCAAAAGTTCAATCTGGGCAATCGTTTGTTGTCAACCATAAGAAGTGCAACGGCTGAGCCCCCGCCAGCCCACGTGGGGCTCTGTAGAGATGGCTGAGCAGGCCCAGCTACCCTGTATCAGAAAAGTAGCATGAACACATTTTAAACTTGTGTTGCATTAAACCAGTGAGATTTGTGGCTTGTTTGTTACAACAGCATAAGGTAGCTTATTCTGGGTAATATTGTTGCTCCCAAATGCTTGGGGCTTAATCAGTATTTGTTGAATGAATAGCATTCTGATACTATTCTGATATTATCCTGATACTATTTTATGATAGTATCTGATACTATTTGATAATAGTAAACCCTCCGCTCTAAGGTGGCTGTGATAGTCTCTATTTTCAATTAAGGACACCATATCAGAAAAATTAAGTAATTTGCCTGAAATCGCACAGATCCTAAATAGCAAGGCCAGGATTTAAGCTCTACCTGTGCAGTTCCAGAGCTCACACTCTTCCTCTTTCTACACATGCCATGCTACGTCTCCTTAAATGGGAAGGATGGAAACACCCAGTACAATGCCTGGCACACAGTCCTACCCAAGCGCTGGGAGTTCCTCTCCAGACTGAATTCCTATAGCATTTATAATTTGAGCCACACTTCAGCACAATGTTATCATGCATTATGCTCAAATGTTTTCACATAGATAAAGCATTTCCTCCGACAAGATCCCAGGCTGCTTGATTTAGCTTGAGATCTAGCGTCAGACTGCCTGAGTTCAAATCCCTGTTCTGCCACTAGTAATTGACCACCTTGGACAATTCTTTCCCCTGTCTATGCCTCCATTCTCTAATCTTCAAAATGGTAGGTGGTATTAGGGGTGCTATTAGGGTGATATTAGGGGTGGTATTAGGGGTGCTAACAATAATACGTGTGAGGGCTCATACAAGGATTAAAGGATACAATATACGCACACAATAAATCATGGCTATTAATATCATACTTGTTTTATTATACTTATTCTTTATCTTGCATGACTCCTATTGGCATTGAGGGCATTGTAAGCCCTTTAATCATACTACTTATTTGATTAGACTCTGATTTCTGGCTTCACTTTCATTACGTGATAGAGGTAATAACATCCGAAGTTGGAAGCATGGCATCCTCACTGCCCTACAGCTCATATTTACATAAGGCTCGTTACTTGTTCTTTATTACACTTTTCTATTTTCCAAGCAATTTAAAAGAAAGTGTGCTTGCTTTCTTGAGAAATATTTGTTCAGAAAACATAGTAATACCAAGTATCATTTATCCACCTACTGTCTGCCAGGACCTTTATGTGTGCTGCGTCTAACCATCATCATAAAACCATAAGGTGGATGGTCTGAGCCCCATTTGGCTGTTAAGAACAAGGAGCCTCAAAGAGGTTAAGGTGCCTATGACCAGACAGTAACTGCCCGAGTCAGAATTTGAACCCAAGTCTCTGACTCAGGTTTTGCTCTGAGCCCCATTCCAAGCCACCCGACATCCCAGTTCATACCAATGAATGCCTGTGCTTTGGTTGACACTCATCTTCCATTTTTCTGGATGAGGTTTTGGAAAGCTACCTAAGATTGTGACTTTTTTTTTTTTAAGAGAGAGAGCGCGCGTGCACACATGCGTGTGAGTGCTGGGGGAGGGGCAGAAGGAGAGGGAGAGAGAATCTTGGGCAGGCTCCATGCCCAGCGCAGAGCCCGACGCGGGGCTGGATCCCATGACCCTGAGATCATGACCTGAGCCGAAACTGAGTCAGATGCTTAACCGACTGAGCCACCCAGGCACCCCAGATTGTGTCATTTCTAACGTAAGTATATTGTCTGACAGACATCTTACACTAAAGAACAACCTGAGAAGATACGTATTCTTCACTGCAGCAGAAGATTGCTAGCTAACCACCAAATAGTCATGCTTGTCCTTCCACAGGGGAGCTGACAGACAGCTGTTCAGCTGAGGATAGATCTCCCAGCTCCCCTTGCCTCCAAGCCTGGCCACGTGACTAGTTCTCTCTAATGAAATATGAGCCAAGTGATGTTCACTTTTTCCTAGGCCAGGGTGTTTAAAAAATCCCTAGCTGGAAGCCGAGGACTCCAAGGCACCAGTGCACGGTGATGTCACTAGACAAAAGAAGCCTGTGTCCCTGAATGAAGCCACCCTCTGGGCAGGACATTGGACTGGTCCATGAAGTGAGAAATAACCTTCCTCGAGGTCCCTGAAATTAGAGGGTTTGTTTGTTACAGCAGCTAGTACTGCCCTGGTACGTACAGCTTACACTACGTCTGTATTTATGCAGGAAAAGCAAAATGGAAGATCACCACAACCATCTGAAGAATTGGAACCAAAAATGCCACGTATATGTTTTCTGTCTACTTGCTGACTTAAGGAGAAAGCAGATTATTTTGGGCCAGAGTTTTTCTTTTGTTTTTCCTGGATTACGTGTCTCAGAGATCAAAACAGAAAGCTGTGTTTCTTCCCCTGCTGAGCAGCTAGAGAAACGGTTAGAAGGGTGGTTAAGAGCCTAGTCTCCAGAGTCAAAACCAGCTCAGTCCAAATCCTGGCTCTACCACTTTCACGGTGTGCGATCTTGGGCGACTTGGTCTTTGTTTCTCCGTTGTCTCACCTTTCAGGTGGAGACATTAATAATGCCCCGCTCAAAGGGTTTTTGTTGAGGATTGATTGAGTTAATGCAATAAAAAGGTCAGCACGGGGTAGTAGTGGCACCCCGTAAATGGCAGCTCTCAATATGATTTGCCACCTTCCCTATTCTATGTTATATTCTATTTTGTGCATGCAAGGATACACGGGAAGACCAGGCACGGAATCATGAATTGAATCAGTTGCTATGACAAGGGTTCAACTGAAATAATCCAGACTGAGTGCTCACTTGCAACGTGTCTCATCTATTTGGTGACTGAGAGGGCAGAGGACCCCGTTGGGAAGGAAGCGCATCGGTCCAGGCATCCACCATAGTATGGGGACAACCAACAGGACAAGACAGGGCTTCTAGTCCCTGCTGTCCCCGGGGGATGCCACCTCGAGCAGGTGCCTTCGCCTCTCTGTGGAGTGACATCACCAAGCAAGATGCCCTCTGATGACCTGACAATTCTTGATTCCTTTTGGAGATGGCAGTTTCACACCCCTTGCACGTGCCTTCTTCTCCTCCCTTTGTTGCCCACATGGGCAAGCAGACGACTGCCCATAGTTCCATTTGCTTCGTTTCCTCTGCCCTAAACATTGTACTGAAAAATAAGATAGCTTCTCCGTGAGGGAATAAAACAGTGGGGAGGCACTGGAAGTTTCCCTTATGGAGAAAAGAAACCAAAATGTGATAAATTCCCCATCCCAGGAGAAGCACCGGCAGGACTTCAGAGTGAGAAATGACACCTTGCCACCCCTGGAAAGGGTGGCTGCCAGAAAGTCGAGAGTAAACATGTCCCTTGCAGGGACACATTGGGGTCATGTGGGAGAATAACTCTAATCGGCTGCAATGGAAGAAACTTTGGGTTTCATTGAGGTTAAATGCGGGGGGAGGGGGGTTCAATGTAGGGGTGGGGGAGATATAAGGAGCTCATTTCTACATGTTGCTCCCTGGATGGGTGAATACACTCAACCGTATTAGCTAAGTACTTACCGCAGGCCCATCACAATTCTAGGTGCTGGGGATACAAAAGTGAACAAAAACAAAGTCCCCACCTTCAATCAGGTTTACAGATAAACGGTGAGCCATGGACAAATAAATGTATTTCCTGTCGGGTAATGGTATGGGCTGGTGAAAATAAATGAAGTCAAAGAGGCAGAACATGTTGAGGGTGGTAGGGAGAAGAATTTCTGACAAGGTGACATCTGAGCAGAGGCCCTAAGAAAGTGAGTGTGTGTACAATCTGGATATCTGAGGGATGATATGCATATCTGGGGGAAGAGCCTCCCCTGCATAGAGCCTCATAAGTGCAAAGGCCCTGAGGCAGGAATACCCTTGGCATGCTCATGAAACAGCACATGAAGTGAAATAGGGGAGAGTAGTAGCTTTTGAGGTCAGAGAGTTACCGGAAGACCAGATCCTGTAGGCTCTGTGGAATGATGGAAGAACTCCGGGTTTTATACTGACTCAGGCAGGAAGCCATTGGTTGATTCTGATTAGAACAGTGACATCATCAGACTTGGATTTGAAAAGTCTCCCTCCAGCCATTGTATTAAAAATAGACTTGGGGACGGAGGGAAGAGATGGGGGCATGGGGCTCTGAAAAAGGTTAAGGAGAGGCGTCTGTGAGAACTACATATAACACCTCAGTGCCTTCCTCCTTGTGCTCACTGTGGTTCGTTCCTAAAACACACATCGTGTCTCCTTCTCCTAGGATTCTGCTGATCTCCTGTGGCCTTGAGGGCAAAGTCCAAACTCTTAGCCTGTTGCTCACTGGGGAAAGCATCACAGGGTAGCAAGGGCACTGGCCTTGGCGTCAAAAAGACCCGGATTAGAATCCTGACCTTAGCGCTTACCAGCTGTATGACGTGCCCAAGTCGCTGGAGCTCTCTGACCTGTTGGTTCTCTTTCCCCCTTGTCCTGGATGTTATCACCTGTGCGTCGGCACCATGAGGGCAGGGACTCTGTTTGTCTTGCTCCTTGCTATATATTCAACACCCAGAACAATTCCTAGCACCTAGTAGGCACTCAACAAATATGCGTGGAGTCAGCGAATGAGCTAATGTAGGAGAGAGCACCCAGCAGAGTGGCTAGTGCCCAGTAATTGCACCTTTCTCTTGCTGATTCATGCTCATTGCCCCCTCCCCACGTGGTCAGACCTAGTGGTACCCTCGTGATCCATATCCATGCCACCTCCTCCCGCCAAGCACCATATATTCCAGGAACACCTCTGTTTCATGCTGTTCCACCTTTGCACACACTGTGCCCAATGCCTCGGATGCTCCCTTTCCCATCCTCCAGATAACAAACTGCTACTCATCTTGGAGACCTAGCTTAAGACATCACCTCCCCTCTGATGCCGTGCTAGACAGGACTAAAGACTCAGTTCTCTGTCCCCAGGGCACTCAGTTCCTGGGTCTCTTACAGCACTTACTTCATGGTATTACAATGATTCAGCTATGTGTCCAGCTCTGCCCAGTTGCCTGGGAACTCCAGGATGGCCAGCGCGAGAACAGCACTGCCCGACAGAAATATAATGTGTGCCCCATATGGCATTTTAACTCTTCTAGCAGCCACATTAAAAACAAGTTTAAAAAAAAAGAAAGATATTAATCTTATTAGTGTACTTTAACCAAATGTGCCCCAAATAAGATCATTTCAATATGTAATCAATATAAAAGCCCATTAATAAGACAGTTTACATACTTCCATCTGTACGAAATCTTTGAAATCCATTGTCATAGTTTACGCTTACAGAAAACCTCAATTTAGAGCTAAATTTTCAACTGAAATATACCCTAGTGAAACAATAAGGTTGTATTTCACAGAAAAATATTTTACACAGCTCTGGAGTTTTTTAGCTTACATTTCAGTTAATTGCGTAAAATTTAGTTTTTAGTTCCCCAGTTACAGAGTCTCATTTCAAGTGCCCGCATATCACTGGTGGCTACTGTTTCCAATAGAAGAGATCTGATCCTATTCTTTATTCTAATAGACGTATAGATTTGGCTTGTAATATATAAACACTGGAAAGATGGATGGATGGGTGGATGGATGAATTTTACTAACTATACACTCCCCCTAGTTTACCTTCCTATTTCTTACTCTGGAAATGCAGAGCCCCGGAAAGAGAGAAGGATCTTAAGGGAAAGGTGAATCCATAGAAATCTTTCTTGGACTCCAATTTTTCAAGCTGTCCCATGGGACAAAGTTCAAAGGCATCAAAGCTCTACTCTCTGATCCATGCAGCTCAGCAACCCAGCCTATTCAACTCTTGGCTTAGATGTCAAAGCAAAGTGGGGTTTTCATTGACCACCCTGTTTAACACTGCAGCCCATCCTCTCCAGCACCATCCCGACGCTGGGGCTCCTGCCCCACCTTTACCCGTTTTCATCTTCACCATCGCATTCACTAGCATGTACCGTATTACACAATCTGTTTCTTTGCTGTGTTTGTCCCAGAAAGCAGGGATTTTTATCTATATGATTCTCTCATAAATCCCCAGTATCTAGCCTGTAACGGGTGTTCAGTAATTACACATGGAATGAATAAATGGTTAGATGAATAATTTGAGTTCCAGCTTTTCATCTGCTAGCTCTATGATCCCAAGAAACAATTAAAGATTAAACCTCAGTTCCTTCATCTGTAAAACGGGTGTATAGTAATATTTACCTTACAGAGCTGTGTGTTATGATCCTACAGGGGTTAGTGCTTATAGGACTGAGATGATGTCTCTGAAGCATTTAGCATGGTGCCTACACGGGCACTGACAAAATGTAGCTGTTCTTATTCTGCTTAAATAATAATACTAGGTTCATTCTATCAGGTCTATACCAACCGTGTAAAGCAATTACAATTCCCCAAGTGATTCTGTCCCAAACAAAAAAACTAGGTCGGGAAAAAATAGTCTTGGGATCTAGATTTCCTACCCGATTACCTATATTTACCTGTGCTGTTTGTATTTGTATTTCTAACCCTGGGATACAGGTCCCTCAGCCCTGCCCCGCGGAGACCCAGGGCAGCTCCGTGTCAGGCCCGCAGCCGCTCTGTTTACTGTCTCCAGGGACTTAGGCTCAAAAAGCAGGCACGAGACGCAAGCATTCCACGCGAGTCACCAGCCCGCCTGTGACGGCAGCAGCGCTTGGCCCACCTGCTCGGGAGCAGTCTCCCGGGCCTTAGATGGCGCAGCACCTGGCAGCTGGGCCCAAGTGGAGCCAGGCTGCCCAGGCGGCCAGCTGGTGAGGGGTGCATTAGCGGCCCCCCCCCGCAGAGGAGCCGCAAGCCCCAAATTCCTCCCAAGGGCCTGCTTCTCCTGCTCCCTCTCTGGCCTCACCCCCTGAAATCCTTAATTTAACAGGCACATCTCCAATCTGGCTCACCCTCCATGACGCTCTGCGTCCACCTGTTCATTCATTCAGCCGGCGCGTGGTGTTTGATCATCGCTGACGACGCAGTCACGACGCAGTCACTGCGTCTGGGCTGGGGATAGGGGGTGATATCAGACGGTCCTCAGCCCTCGGGAAGCGTCTGATACCTCCCACTGATGTGGTGCTTTACAGTTTACAAAACACTCACACACGCGTCGCGTCGCCGTCTCTCCTAAATCTCACAATGATACTTTACTTGGGATTAGATATTTTTATCCACCCCCCCCTGCCCACAACACACACATTTCATGGGATGTCCTAAGAGATGGAGGGCCTTACCGAAGGTCTCACAGTCCACGAAGGAGGAGCCCGAACTCACACTCAGGTCTGTGTCTTACACCGCAGGTAGCATCCAAGGGACATCGTATCTCACAAGCAGCAGTTCTATAAAAGTCACAAAAAGGGGCACCTGGGTGGCCCAGTCGGTTAAGCGTCTGCCTTCAGCTCCAATCGTGATCCCTGGGTCCTGGGATCGAGCCCCACATTGGGCTCCCTGCTCAGCAGGGAGCCTGCTTCTCCCTCTCCCTCTGCTGCTCCCCCTGCTTGTGCTCTCTCTCTCTCTCTCTCTGTCTGTCAAATAAATAAATAAAATTTTTTTAAAAAGTCACAAAGAGTCACCTCACTGAAAGATAAAGGCCAGTTAATTGTACATTTAATGGCTCCAAAGAGAAAGTGCATGTTATATATGAGGCGGACGGAGACAGGCTCCCTCCCCCAGCACGACAGAAGGGGACACCGGGAATTTGGATGGGTCAGGAGCCTCCCCAGATCTGTCTGTCCCTCGCTCCTCCAATGCAAGTGCCCAGCTCAGGATCCCTGAAACCTCTGACCACAGAACCCCGACTGCCTCTATTAACGTGGTGTAGACAAATGCTGGAAACACGTGCACAGCCGTGAACCACACCCCTTTCCCCCTGAAGCACCATTTCTGGCGCCCCTACCTTTATTCCTGGAGTCTTCTGGGAGAAACATTCAGGTGGCTTTAGGAGAAAAAAACATCTTCCCACAGCACCACCAAGTGGCTGAGTCTCTGCCCATTAGAAACTCCATCAACAGAGGCTCGCTCCCACGAGCCAAGGCACAAAATATCTAACTACCAGGACTGAGAAAAAGAAGTTGGCAAAACCGAGGTGGGGTGGAAATATTCAGCAGAAATCCAGGAGGCGTGGATGCCCTCACGACAGGAAGAAGGCAAGCGGTCAAAGCTCTTCATTAAGAAGCAATTTGGCAGAAATTCATAGACTGTTATGGCAGCAAGTGGCCAACCCTTCCCTTTTTATAGATGGGAAAACTAAGGCCCAGGGAAGTTCATGCTCTTACAGGATGACATCAGGGCAATGACGTACTCTGTGCAAAGTTCATGGTCTTATTGCATCCCTCCAAGTCTAAGAAAGAGGTATTACTGCTCCCCAGTTTCATGGATAAAGATAGGAAAAAATCAAATAAGAACAATGTTTTATGATACCTGAAAATTATGTGCAGTTCAGAGTTCAGTGCTTTCATCAATAAAGAGTTATTGGAACACAGCCCCACCTGTATCTATGTACATCTACGGATGCTTTCAAGCTATAAGAACAGAATTGAGTGTTTTGACAGAGACTATATGACTGTCAAAGCCTAAAATATTTACTACCCGGCACTTTATGAAAAATTACCAGCTCCTAGGATAGAGACTCAAAGAACTTGGGGAACTCAGGGAGAGGTGCCTGGGTGGCTCAGTCGTTTAAACATCTGCCTTCAGCTCAGGTCATGATCCCGGGTCCTGGGATCGAGTTCCGCACTGGCTCCCTGCTCAGCGGGAAGCCTGCTTCTCCCTTTCCCACTCCCTCAGCTGGTGTTCCCTCTCTCGCTGTGTCTCTCTCTGTCCAATAAATAAATAAAATCTTAAAAAAAAAAGAAGTGATGTGATGGGGGGAAAAATGGAATATGAAGTTAGAGGACCAGGTCTGTCACCGACTGTGTGATCTACAAAATGGGGGTTAATAATAAAAAACTCCCTGTAATTCCTTTACCATAAAACGGTGTGCTTCTCAATGTCTCTAATTAATCTGTTCTGCAAAAGAAAAATATTAAATACAATTACATATTACTTATCCTCAAGCAAAAACAATAATAATAATAACAATAACAACAATAATAATAAATAAAACTCCCTGTGGGGTTTGTTGTGTGCATGAGCTAAAAAGCTAGATGCAAAAACTCTCTGCACTGCAAAATGTTCCACATTTGTGTCCACTGTTGTTTTTGAGATTAGAGCCAGTTTAGGGTCCCCGTCTTCCAACTCCCCGTCCTGTACACTTTCCACTGTGTCACATCGTCCCTCTGGACCTTGGTTTCCCCATCTACTAAATGGGCATAATGATACCTTTCGTCATATACTCAGAGTCCAAATGAAAAAAAAGAAGAACATGTGTGAGAAAGCCACTCATACAATACTTGGTATGTGGTTAGCTGTGTGATCTCCACCTCCTGTCTAAAATGAAATGGAATGCCACGAGTTTTCAGTGTCCAGATTAGAGTACTGGGAGCCAAAATGAAGAGCTGAGAAAAGGACAGGACAAGAAAACCCAGTCTGGCTTCAGCTTGGGCTCCTGCCCTTTCCTAAAGAGCAGCCACCTCCATGTTCTCTTGAAAGGGGAGCTGATGGGACTCTCAGCACCTTCATTATGCTGGGAGGGCGGTTAGGGAAATTAACCTGTCCACTCCACAGTCCTCTCCAGCCTCACCCCTGGCCTTCTCAGGCTACCAGCAGGCTTTCTCCTCAGTAGCAGTACCAGCCGCTCATAGTAGCCATAGTGCAGGTGATGAGTGGACTCTGGCCCAAAGGACCAGATCCTGACATGGACAGTATGGACCATGGCAGCCACCTGGGTAGTTGGGGAAGGGAGGCAAGGATCTGCTGCTGAAGCAGGAGATGGTGACCAGCCCACTCCGTCCACGCCTAGCCCTGGCAAGAATATGGCAATTGTCCAGAATGTGGGCCCCAAGACCTTTACCTAAAATGTCCCAGCAGCTCTCATCCAGTTGCTTGGGTCATGGGCCCACCTACTGGCTCAGATCTCCGTTGGACCGTGTGGCTCCTTAGCACCCAGCTGTGTCTATCTAAAACAGGCCCAGCCAAAGCCGAAGGAAATAAAGCACAGAGAGGCCGCAGGAGCGGCCGTGTATATTGAGAATGAAAGCCCCCGAGTCAGGTATGGGTCATGTCCCAGGCCCCTCCATGGCTAGCTGTGTGACCTTGGGCAAATTGCTTAACTTCTCTGAGCTTCAGTCTCCTCTATATCTACAAAACTGGAATAATGCCTACCAAATATAATTTAAAGGGGATTATATTAAAGTACTTTATGTCTGGCACATAATAAGGGCTCAAATAAAGGGGAATATTGTCATTTTTGCTTGTTGTGGCCCCAATTTCTCCTCAGACATCTTGGTAGCCCTTTGTCCCTCAGAGCAGGATGCTGTGAACCACTTGCTAAATGTGAATGAATGAACTAACAAGGAAAAAGTAGTATGCTTCGTTCTGTCCTCTTGATAACCTCCAGGAGAGCTGTACTATTGCATTATTGTGTCCAATTTACAGATGAACAATGTGGGGCCCAAGAGCCTACCTCATCCATAGAAATTTGTCATCCAAGCCACGGTTTTAAATTTTGGCTTCTGTTTGCCCAAAATTCTGTTTCCTCATCAATTAAACAGGTGCAATTGTCAAACCTATCTTACTGGATTGTCAAGGGCATCCAATGAGAGGAGGCAACATGAAAACTTCCCTTTTGTGGTTATTAAGTGTAAAGGTTCACTCTCCAAGGAATGTACTTTAATAAGACACAATTTAGCCAAAAGGATAAAACTCTAATTATAGAATTAGATAAGCTTGAGTAGTGTCCACACAGGTAAAGGAGAACTGCCCATTATTTGTGCAAATAAGTGGCATGTGGCCTCTGAGAGCATTTTCCTGGATTCGTAGAGTCCAGCCTTGACTGTGGCCTCTTGAGTGAAACCCACAGATGACAGCATAGTAGAGACAGTGGTCTCCACAAAATCCACGCTCTTTCCTCTAACCGAAGTGTCTGGCATAGTCCCCATTAACAAGCACCCTGTCAGAGCCACAGGGGTCTAAGGCTACAGTGAGCTGTGTTTTGTTCACTCCACTGGTCTTTCATAAGTAGAAACCCATCAGAGGCTGCTTTTCAGATTACACACACACACACACACACACACACACACACAATTAAGATTATTTAACATTAAAAGATTTTCCAATACAAAATTATCTAAACTGCCTAGACTAAACCTTCCTATGAAGGTGCATACATATGTTCCTATGGGATAAAGGACCTAATGTTCCTTAACGTCCAGGACGGCACCTGTCAGATCTGCTCACCTGTAGGAATGGATGTCTTCTCTCACATCTCAGCAGCTCTCTCAGCCGTCACTGTCGGTTGGATCTGGTACAAGAGTTCTCGTCAGAGCACGATCCAGAACCTCCAGCCACAGACCTTCAGAGTTACTTCGACAGTGGGGAACCGGTGCAACCGTGCCCAGTACAGCCCCTGCAGGGCCAGCAAATGCCATCGAACTGTGAAAGCTCGGTTCCCGTGGTGAGGAGCTCCTTTTCTGTGATTGGTTTCCCTGGTGTTCATGCTCTGGCTCTGATTGGCTATATGCAAATAAGCAAACTCTAATGTGTTGATCCTAGATCTGTTGCTTAGCAGTGCTCTGCTGGGTTAAACTGTGCTCGGCGGGGAGTCGGCTTGAGGATTCCTCTCTCCCTCTCTGTCTGCCCCTCCCCCAGTGCGCTCTCTCTCTCAAATAAATAAATAAATCTTAAAAAAAAAAAAAAAAGGAATGCCATGAGATCAGTAACATTAAGCAAGTGACAGAACAGAGACTCACCTTCTCTAATTCTGTGTCCAGTGGTCTTCCCACAGCAAACCTATTTCATAGCTTGACTTGGAAACCTGCTCTCACTTCTCCCTTTTCCTTTCCAATGGACACATCCAGGTAGGACAGTGTTCAAGACCTAAATTCCAACTGGACCTGGCCCCCCTAACTTCCCCCACTACTTAAAGTAGGATCTAAGTCTCACTTGTTTTCAGAGGCTCCAATGCATCTTAGGACCTTTCGTAATTATTCAGACGGTTGAGTTAAAGTTCAAATTTTACTCACATCGCTGTCCTAAATAACCTTTCAATAACTCCCATTTCCTGCAGTTTAACCCCAAAGACCTTAACCGCTGAGGCCTATCCTCTTCAGACTATCCCTTGCCTGCTCTCCAGCCATGAATCCCTTCATGCAGCTCCAGCATCCCTGAGCTGCCTGTGGCTTCCTGTCCTTGCTCATGCCCTTCCTCCCGTTTTGTGATTGAGGGACGTTGGCCTATGACACACTTTTACTAGTCAGCTTTCCCTGCAGTCACAAACGACCCCCCAAAATCCCAGGGTCTTACAACAAGACATGTTTATTTCTCGTGTGGGCTTCCCTGTCCTCTGCGGTTCTGCTAGGCCCAGCTGAACCCAAGCCATGGGCCAGGTGCAAGTCTGTCGCACGTGTCTCCTCATCACAGGCCCCAGGTTGAAAGAGAAGTATGAGGGGTATGTTGATCTCAAGACAGGGGCGAATGCTCCGGAGACCAAGCCACACAGGAGCGCATTTCAAGCCTTGGACCGGATGTGATATACTTCACCCTGCTCCCTTCTGTTGGCCTGTGCAAGTCCCACTGGGGAGCAAACATCCATGAGGCAAGAGTATACAGTCCTCCCATGGGGAAGTAGGGGGACAATGACTATCTGATCGATAAAGATACAGTCTGTACCACTTCTCACGTCTGCATGTGATCAAGAAGGCTTTCCCTCATCCTTTGGGAAAGAAGAGCACTGAAAAATCACTTCCTCCCTCCACAGTCCCCAGCTGTCTGAGTGGGGAGGTAGGAAAATGGGGACTGTCCCATGTGGGGTCCCTCCAGGGAACCTGTGTGCCTGCATACAACCCAAGTTGATTTTCTCCTCTCTTACCACCCTATGATAAACTCACCAGAGTAGGACTTAACCCCCTGCAGAAGGGTGCGGAAGCCAACCTACAAGCGGAGCAAAGGAGCAGGCCCACCACACCAGTCTGAAGCCCAGGCTGAGATTTCCAGCTCAGCACTCCTGGTATGAAACCGACCTCACCTCTATCTGATCGCTGTGTTCATTTCTCAGTTGGTGCATGAAGCGAAGGGGAGAATTGGGTAGGGTCTCACCAAGCCCCCAACGCCGAGAATACGCTGACTTCTCCCCGGCCCCCATCTGACTAAGAGCTGCTAATTATGAAAAATACTTAATGATCATAGCTCACACCCACATAATGTCTATTACGTGCTAGTCACTTTTATAAGTGATTTTCAAACAACAGTTCATTTAAAACTCATGCAAACACTATGAGGTAGGCACTACTTTTAATATCCACATGTTAAAGTTGAAGAAACTGAGGCATAGAGAGGTCAAGTGACTTATCCAAGGTCACACAGCTAGATCAGTGCTGGATTTCAACTTGGGGAAAATGGCTGGAAACCATGACCTTAACCACTCCACTTGACTGCCTCCAGCTCTGCTACGCCCCACCCCGCTCCCAGGCTGGATGAGGGGAGCCCTTGTCTTACTGGTGTTTGCAACACTCCCCATGAACTGCTATCACCACACTGACCACACTGTATTAGAATGACCTGTTTATGAGTCTGTCTTCCTTCTTGGCTCTGAGATTCTCAAGGGCAAGAACGATATCTTATTCTTACTACTGTATCCTCTGCTTAATAGATGCTTCTATGTATTTGTTCAATGTTTCCTGAGCATGACTAACGGCAAGCACTGTGCTGAGTGCTATCTCATTATTTCTCCCATTCACGTGATAGCCCAGATGATAGTAAACTTGTACAGTTAGAATGGTAGATTGTTTGGGGGGGGGGGGGGAAAGGCCTGCAATCATTCCACTCCTTGAATCTGGGCTGGCTTTAAGACTTGCTTTGGCCAATAAAATGCAGTGGAAGTGATGGCAGCTAGTTCCAAGCTTGGACCTCAAGTGACCCTTTCCACTTTAATTCCCTTGAGGCCTTGGGTCACTGCCACAGGAATAAGCCAGGGCTCAGCCAGGCTTTTGGAGGATGGGAGGCCCATGGAGCAGACACAAGCCAACCCAACTGACACCATTTTATCCCAGGCAGCCCCCAGGCCATCGTGCAGCTGACCACAGATGCATGAGCCAACAGCCCTAAGTCCCACTAGCCCAGAGAAGTAAAACCACCAGTCACATCCAGTCTCATGAGCTAAATAAATGGCTGTTGTTTTCAGCCCCTAAATTTTCAGGTCATTGTTACACTAAGACAGTTGGCAACCCTGGTGTGCCAAGATGGTTAGTGAAAGGTGCAGTAACACAGACCCTGTTAAGGATAAAATGGGGCAATGACTCATTGTCAACTAGGCCAAAGACCCCAATTCTGCTCTTCCATTTTCCTCTCACTCCAAAGATAGTCACATGGTTTGCAAGATGAGAAAGGGCCACAAGGGTTCCAAATGCTCTGTGAAAAGATGCCCAACAGCCAAACAGGTCTTTCCTTCCAGGGTCCCAGGATTTTAAGACACTAGCTCTCAAACCCTACAATAAATCCTGATCTACCAAGAAGTGATTATTGTGTGTCCCAGAATTAGAACATCTCAAAGGAATGTTCAGTGAATAAACCAAAGTGCCAGGAAAGCCTCTTATGTAATTCAAAGGGAATGAAGCCAGTCCCTCTGGAAGTGACTGGGATCTTGGAGAGGACACTTATCTGTTTTTCTGGTTAGTGATGAAGGACTCAGCGTCTGTAGAAAGGGGTGAGGACTTTGCTCTTCTCTCATAAAGTCCTGGCTCCTCTGCCCCAAAGCTTTTGATTTTTCACCTACTGGGCTCTCTCTCAATAAACTCAGATAGCTCTGACCCCGCAGGGAGAGAGGAGCTGTCTCCTTTATTCACTTTTTCATTGCTCTGTTGCATTTATGTAACACACTGGTCACCTGAAGATCCATTTCTAGGAGTGTAAATAGTAGGGCAGAGACAAGGCTTCCCTAGAAATAGCCTTTATTATTTGTTCATTGAAAAAAAAAATCCTTGTATGCTGGCACCAAGACGAGGCCCTGGGAGTAAACCAATGAAAAGATGTAGGACCTGCTTTCCAGAAAGAGAAGGAGATGGAGAAAGAAGACAGAGGGAGAGAAGATCTTATAACTACCATGTTTTTTGTTTCTTCGGTGAGTGTTTTTTGGTTTGCTTCGTTTGAGGCTTTCACGTACTGAGGACCCAGCATGGTGCTGGCTAAGGGAAGGCAAGAGTGTTGAGGACATAAAATAAAATTAATAGCGATTGCTGTTAATAATTGTTCTAACTTCCCTAGTTTTGTTACTTTGTTTGTAACAAAATCTACATAACATAAAATTCACTGGTTTTTATCATTTTTTAGAGATTTATTTATTTATTTGAGAGACAGGCTGCACGCAAGCAGGGGGAAGGGCAGAGGAAGAGAGAATCCTAAGCAGACTCCCCACTGAGCACAGAGCCCACTGGGGGCTCCATCCCAGGACCCTGAGATCATGACCTGAGACGAAACCAAGAGTCAGACGCTTAACCAACTGAGCCACCCAGGCGCCCCCCATTTTAATCATTTTTCAGTATACTGTTGGCGGCATGAAGTACGTTCACCCTGCCATGCAATCATCACCACCGTCCGTCAACGACGTCTTCATCTTCGCCACCTGAAACTTCGTGCCCATCAAACACGAGTTCCCCTTTCCAGTCTCCCCGTCAGCCCCTGGCAGCCACCCTTTTGCTTTCTGCCTCTGTGAATTTGACCTCATATGAGGGGAACCAAACAATATTTGTCCCTTTTAACTGGCTTATTTCTCTTAACCAGAATGTTTTCAAGGTTCATCCATGCTCTAGCTCCTGTCAGAATTCCATTCCTTTCTAAGGCTGAAGGAAACTCCAGTGTATGTATCCACCACATCTTGGTCATCCGTTCATCCGTCAGCGGACACTTGGTTGCTTCCACTTCGAGCGACTGTGAGTAATGCTATTGTGTCACGTTGTGTTTCTGCTCTCATTCCTTCGGGGCACGTACCCAGAAATGCGATGGCCGGATCGCATGGCAACTCTGCATTGCCCTCCTTGAGGAATCACAGCGAGGGCATCATTGTCCGTTCCCATCGCGCTGCACGAGGGTTCCCTTTTCTCCACGTCCTCACCAACACTGATTTTTTGGTTGGTTGGTTTGTTAGTTTAATAACTGGGTGGGAGGTGGTAGCTCATTGTGGCCTCAGTTTGCATTTTCCCAATGCCGAGCATCTTCTCAGGTGCTTACTGGCTATTTGTATTATATCTTATTGGAGAAATGTCTATTCAGGGCCCTTGGCTTCGTTTCTCATGACGATGTGCTACTTTCACAACTGTATGTTTTGTGCCGGGCATTCTAGCAAGCTCCACAGGTGCACTATTGCATGGCATTTAACCTCACACAAGCAAATTGGGAAATATCGTTCCCAGTTTCCAGGTGAGGAAACAGGCTCTGTTTAAGACCTACCACCTACAAAGAGGCAGAGAGCAACATGAGGAGGCCTGGCTGACCTCACTGAGCCACAGCTGGATTTTCTGCATTTCCAGCAGCAGAGGCAGAGACCTGTGGGAAGGTGGGGGGAGGGGAGCTCGTGCCCACCTGGCCCTGGGACCGCTGGTCTTTGTGTCTCACACACTCCCTGTGCTCCTTTGTCACACTTTCCTCCTCCTACTTCCTTCCTTTCTCCCGTCTCTCCTCTCTGATTTGGAGCCACTAAATGTCTCCTGCCTGCCAGCCAAGATCTGATAAATTCTTAGCACCTCAGTGAGAAAAGCTCCTTTCCCAGGAGGATTTTCATTTTCAAAGGCATAAAGTAGAAGAAAAGTGCCCCGAAAGACCCTCTGGAGAGTCACTCCTGGGGACCTTACTAGGAAAGTGGAATCTAACCTGGGGTGAGCCGACCAGAGAAGGGGGGGCAAGCTGACTCCAGCCCCCACCCCATAACCCAGTGACCGGTTTCTTTTCTTTTCCCACAAGAAGATACGACCCAACTACTCCCGAGTTCTTAATACAATGAATTGTTGGCATAGCTACAAACTGAGCACCTACTAAGTACCTGGCACTGTTCTAAACACCTTACACAGACTCACTCATCTAAGCCTCCCAACCACCACGGGGCCCACTGAAAGATGGGGAAACTGAGCCTCGGAGAGGTGGAATAACCAGCTCAGACTCCCAGCACCGTGAAGTGGTCCAGCCAGCACTCGGCGCACGTGCTCTGGTTCCCAAGCCCACACTTAGTGCTAGTTCACCCTGCCTCCTGTACTCTCCTACATGAATTTAGAGACAGATGTACCTGATTGATATATGGATGGATGGATGGATGGATGGATGGATGGATGGATGGGGAGTTGGGGAGGGCAAGGGAGAGGCTTTTTCTCCATTCCTGACTCTTACTCCTAGAGCAGCTACACCCCAAAATCAGCCTCCTCCCGCTCCTCACCAGCCCCTCCCCTGTAAGGAAGTTTCTGGTGTCTGTTTGCATCTCCCTCCATCGCCAATCCATTGTGTTCTTTTTCTGGGAAAGGGAACCCCAGGGCTGACCCCTGTGGGCTATACCACCAGGGTGCTCTTGACCTCTGGCTCTCCGAGGGCACAGGCAACGGGAGGAACAGCAAGAGCCAGATGATGTCTATTGCTGGCAGTTTCTACCTCCTTCTATGGCCATGGACCCTGCTCTATAGCCCCCTCCAAGGCTATAGCTTTTCCAAATCGAATCCCTCTGCTGTATTTGTTGGCCCCTACAAACACGTGCACAGATATAGACATGTATACACACACGCACACGCACACACACATATGTGCACACATGTGCATATGTCTACATATGCACACAAGCATACGTGCACGTGCACACATAAACACATGCCCACACATATATGCACATGCACGTACACATGCACGTGTGTGCATACACACGTACCCTCAGATACCGGGAGAACACAGCCAAAATGCTCACACTGGTTTTCTCTAGGCAACAAGATTATAGGTTTTTATTAATGCATTTCTGGATTTTCTATAATATTCATGATTTTAAAATTTTTTTAGTGTTCTTTCTGTTTTCAAAGAAATGCTGGTCCATGGGTGAGAAGGCAGACCCGAAAGTGGGGCAAGAAGTTGTGAATATGTTTAGGGGGCAGAGTACTTGTTTCCCCTGAAATCACACTAGGGAGGGGGGCCTCCCCTGCCTTTGCAAAGACCCTCAAGCCCTCCTATAGCCATCACGGAGCTCTGAACCCGCCTCTGCTACCTTGAGGCCTTGAGCTTTGGAAAGCCCTTAAGAGCCCTTCCATGCCTCCAAAATGACCAGAAATGTCAGCTAGGCCCCTGCCTGGGCCCTTGTCCCCCAGCAGCCTCCCCAGCCCTCTGCTTTCCATCTGTGGGAGGAGACCCTGGACTTCCCAGGCAGATGAAGTTATGGACAGGAAGGGCAAATACCCCTTACGTAGGCAGAGGCCAATCCTGCAGTGCCCACAAGCCCTCATGGGAGTCGTGCAGTGAGAAAAATGTGTCCCACGAACCAGGTCCTCACTTCCTTATTCTCCCCGTGACCCCACCCCCACCCCCACGGGAGCTTCATTCAGTCCTCTCTCAGGACATGCCCTGAGATCCAAGACAGGCTCAGGCAACAATAGCAGGTCAGACGGACAAGTGTCGCTGCTCCCAGGGTTACTAACATTTTCAGTAGAGGAATTCTAGAAAGGCAAACCTCAAGAAGGCCTTTCATGGAGGCATTTCAGGCAGTGGTTGGGGCAGTCTGCTGGGGAAACAGAGGGTGTCACGCTGCCCTTGCACCAGATCCTAACCAACTTTGCACTGCATTTCAAAGCAGGGCCAACCCAGGTCAGCCAGGTCATTGCCTCGGAGGAGAAGCTGATCTAACAAGGATCTGGCAGCAGCGGAGGAAGGAGCCAGTAATTGAGATGTGAAATTGGGTTAAAGTAAATGGACCCAGCCCTTCTGCCCTACTCCCCAGCCATGCGGAACCTCTGAGATAGCTCGAGTCGACGGCCTCTGTGGGTGGTAGACAGGCCCAAGCCCAGATGTTTAAACACCCTGTGTTCTGCACCTAGCCAGCTAGGTGTGTGACCACACAGCTAGGCAATCTGCTGTGTGACCTTACGCAAAATACTAAACTTCTCTGAACCTTGTGTCATGGCTAGCAATACGAAGAGGTTGGATTAGGGGGCTCTAGGGTCTCCTCCAGCTCCAGTATGTTATGATGTCCCTGCCCTTCCCTCTTCTTTCCCCTCCTGCTCCCTCAAACACACACACACACACATACACACACACACACACACCAGTCCCAAAGAACACATCCCAAGACAAAGGCAGAGTTTGGGTCAACTCAGTCCAAAGGCTTCTGGGAACTGCAATAAGCCTGCAGCCCACATTTGGCCAACTGTGGCCAACTGTCTTAGGGACTGAAAGAGCTTCTCTTTCCAGGTCAACCAAAGGTCCAGGCCTAAATAAAAGACCTGCCCCACGCTCAGCTAGTTGAGTTGCGCAGCCCGCGCCCAGGATTAACCAAGGCTCCTCACTGACTCTCCGGTTTCAAAACAAAACTTTGAAAGAGAACTGCATTCAGTGGAAAATCTCCCAGTAACAAGGCCCCCGGGAGCATTCTGGGAACACCATCTGTCAAGCATCACTCGCACAACCTGTGACCAGAACAGCCTTTCAGCGTCAATACCAATCATGATCATCGCATCTCGTGTATTTAGACAGTGGTACTGACCCTTCAAAGCCCTTCATCTGGGCTCAATTTGGCCTCCTACAAACTCTCCGAAGTAGGCAAAACAAGGGACTTTCAAGTAACTTAGTCCTGTGTTAGAATTGAGGAAATTGGAGCCCAAGAAGTAACGGAGGTGAAAAGAGAGACGTTCAGAGCAGGAGCGGCATCCCCTCAGCAAAGTTCAATGAGTTTCCTCACCCCGGTGCATCCCAGTGCCATCTGCAGATGGCCGCCCAGCAATGATGTTTGAGGTCTTGGCTGTTACCCCAAACCTGTATTCTTTAGTTTCCCTAGTGATGCACAGATAGCTTTAGGGACCACTGCCCACCATGCCTTGTGCACAGAATCTGGGAATCCTGGAAACTCCAGGCTAGAAGGACCAGCCGAGCTCATGGAGTGCGATCACCCGCTCAGGGCAGATCCTCTCTCTGCAGCGTCCACAGCTGCTGGGGACATAGGTTCTGACACAGTGACAGAGACCAGCTGTAATCACGGCTTGAACGAAGGAGCAGCTCCTTCCTCACATAACGCTCCAGGGCTGACAGGGCCGCTCCTTAGGGTTGGGGACACAGGAACTTCTCTGCTTGAATTCTTAGGGCGTACTGTGGTTTGGGCCCCCCGGGTTAGCATGCAGGATCCACACCTGTGGAAAAGGGCTGGACTGAGTGGAGGGAGGAGTTGGGCTGTGATGTAGTCACAGCCAAGCCTCAGCCAACACCTTGGGGACCCCTGAAGCTGTGATGTCCTTTCAAGGTTGTCCAAACTGAGGCGAGGGAGCCAGGCCTTTATACACACACACACAGACTAGTCATCGGATACTGGCTGCCCTTGGGAAGCTCTGTGACCTTTGGTCAGAAAACTGTCTTCGGCGGAGAGCAATTCTCAGCATGGGCTGGTGGCCAAAGGCGGGCAGCTGTGGGAATAAGCCCTTTGGTCCTGAAAGGTAATCTGAACAGCAGAACACAGCATCCACTATGAGGTTGTTATGTGTTGAGTTGTGCCCCCCCCAAAAAAACCCATATATTGGAGTCCTAACCCCCAGTACCTCAGAATATAAACTTATTTGGAAATAGGGTCATTGCAGATGTAATTAATTAAGTTTAGATGAGGTCATACTAGAGTATGATGGGCCCCTAATCATAGTACCAAAGGGGAAAGTTAGACATGAAAGTGCACACAGGGAAAGCTGCACGCAGAGCAAAGATTGGGGTGATGCTTCCAGAAGCTGAGGATCAATGACAAAGATCGCCAGCAAACCACTAGCAGTGAGGGAGGAGACACAGAACAGCTTCTGTCTCACAGCCCCAGAAGGAACTAACTCTGCTGACGCCTTATCTTGGGTTTCTGGCCTCCAGAACTATGAGATGATCAATTCTGTTGCTCAAGGCACTGAGTCTATGGTACTTTGCTATGGCAGCCCCCAGAAAACGAACACAGAGATGGGGCTTTCATCCACATGGTCCAAAATGGCTCACAGCCATGTCTGCATTCCAGCCAGTGGAAAGGAGAAAGAAAAGGGGGAAGGAAGACAGACCTCCTCCCTCACCTCCAGTCATATCCCATTGGTCACACAACCTGATCACACGGCCACCTTTGCTGCCAGGGAGGCTGGGAAGTGGAGCCTTTATTCCGGTCAGCCATGCAACCAGGTGAAAATTCTATTACTAAAGAGGAATGAGACCATGAATAAAATGAAATGAATCCCTTCCAGGAGCTCAAGTGAACTGGGGGTGCAGGGTGAGGGGCTGACATAAAAACAAACTCTTTACTTAGTACGTTGCCAAGAGGTCTCCAAGCAGGAAAGCATTCGGGGTAGTGAGAGCAGAAAAGAAATTCAGTCTCATTCTGCCTGAGAACTGGGGAGGCTTCCAAAGGAAGGTGACACAGGAGCTAGCCCCTGAGGGACAGAGAAGACACTCCCAAAGCATGTTCGGTGGGCAGTGGACAAGGAGCTGTACATCCATGATCTCATGTCATCTTCAGAAATGTAGCTGCAGAGTAGCCAGTCTTACGTCCATCTCACAGAGGAGGAATTTGAGCTAAGTAGAGAGATTCAGTAACCTTGACAGGTTTCTTGTCAAGGGTCACACGGCCAGTAAGAGGCAGGGCAAAGCCACAAACTAGGTCTTCTAATTCCAAAGGTTCTATTTGTAATCCAGATATGAATTGGGGGCCCCAATCCTTGAGAACTATCTAGGACTGCTGTTAGGAGGCACAGACACAGTTAAGGACACGAATCCTGTCCAGTCTGTGGGCATATTCCCAGGGCCTCATTCATCCATGTTCTCCTATCTCTGCCTCCAGAGTCCTGGGCCTTCATAAGCTGTCTTGGCCCATTCTGGCACCACACTGGATTTAAACCCTTCACCTGCTTCCTAAGTAAGTACAATGTTCAGCTAGCAGAAGTAGTGGGAAATGGTCCCAGCTCTCCTGCATGACTACTTCCTCACTCCGACCCACACCTCCCCACCACTTTCCTTGAGGCCCTGGTGATCCAGGAACCCCTAGTTCAAATCCCCCATTGAAAGTCCTGGCCCATAATTTACTTACTGATGCTCAGTTGCCTTTCTATGCTCTGCCTGTTCTGTACACTTGGAGCTAGGTGTCTACAAACTACATTTCCCAGACTCCCTTGCCAAGGGACTTCCTGGTTGGTTCCACCAATGGATGGTGCTGGTGGGAGATGGGTGGACAGGTGGGAGGAAATGAGATATTTCCTCCTCTGGCCCTCTGATGGGGGGGGGGGGGGGGGGGGGCGGGAAGCGGTGACTGCTGGGACTCACCATAGCAGCAGTGGGTGATTCTGGAAGCCAGCCACCCCGAGAGAAGCAGCTTCATTTGGGCAGCAGGGGCTGAGGAGGCCTCCCTTCCGCTGACCCAGATCTCACTGCGACAACACCCCCAACAGGGCAGCGGCTCCTGTCAGGCGCACTAGCAGCTCTGGTGCCCAAGGGTCTTCCCTTTTGTTCTTCCTGTGCTCCTTCTCCTCCTTATTTTTGTTTTTCCAGCCCTTCTAACATCTTTATAGCAATACCCTGAATTAAATTCCCTCTGTTAGAAATACCTAGCGCGTTTTTTTTTTAATTTCCTGACCAAGTGTCTTCAAATTCAACATACATGTCAAGATTTTTTTTTTGCCTCTATTTTTTGGAGAAAAAGATGAAAATTATATTCAACTATTTCCCTATGCCTCCAGTGAGTCACACTAATCTGTGTGCGTGTTTCTCAGAAATACATACTTTGGGTTATTAGCACAACTGGAACATGTAGTACTTGGAATATTACTACAAATAATGTTCATTCAATAACTGGGTCATTCTTGTTGCTTAATATTAATTTTAAATTGCTAAGAGGGACCCATTAAAGCCAATTGAAATTTTGGAGTTATGATCTAATATCTCTCTAATAAGAGTTTCCCCAGGACACTTTATAGAGGTATCACCTCCCCCTTCAAAGCAGGTATCCACTTGTGATCTGTCCCCACCCAAGCTGGGAGTTCTCTTCAGTCAGATCAAAAAGGAGTTCATGTCCCGAGCTGAGGACTGACATTGGTGTGGCAAGAGCCAAATGTTGGTCCAAGTTGATATGAAAGGGAAGGAGAAAGATCTTTGAGTGGTTGTTATATCTCCTAGTGCCCAGAAGCTTCTGCTTTGTGGCTTATTTTAAACAATTCCAAAGTTATGCCCAGCCTAGATAAGGAAAGCACCCCAGATTTTGGGGAGTTCCTAATACTCTTGGTGTGTGCCCCAAGGGGTCCACCCCAGACAGTTCCATCAACGTTTTCACAATGGTTCTCTCCCTGTGTGGATTTCCTATATCAGCTTTCAGTTTTCTCCAAGGTTTTACTACAGCTTTACCCAGGTAGCCTTCACTGCCTCAAGCAGAGCTCTATAAAGGGATCTGGAAATGGTTCAGCAGCCAAAACCATGAACATTGAGGCCCATGTAGATTGCCCTGTGGTCAGGGCACACCTCCAAGACCTCCCACCCTACAAGGATCCGACAAAGGCACAGCTCTATTTGGACAAAGTCCTATTTTGTCAGTTATCTTGTGTTGAGCGGTGCAGAGAAACTAGTTTGAAATTCAGCGCAGGCTGAAGGTTGTACCTTTGGGAGGGGGTCTGGCTGTCACTTGAGTTGGGGCTAGGATTGAAGTAGGGGGGAGTTGGGGGGCCACCAAAGTACCATGACAGGCTCAAAATAAACTGTAACCTAGGACCCGGGGAGGACCTGTGTGTCAGTCAGAACATACGAGCCTCTATGGAAGCTCGGGAAGGAAACAGGACCATCCCGTCCTCATACGTCTTTCAAATAATGGTGGTTGAGTCACTCATTCCGTAGCATCCAGGGGAGCCACGGATGTCCCCCAGCAATTCTGCCCGGTGGTCACATTGCACCCTCTCTGGACTCAGATAGACCTGAGTTTGAATACTGGCTGTGGCTCCCATTACCTATGTGTCTTGGGCAAGTGGTATAATCTTCTGAGCCTCAGTTTCTTCATATGTTAAAAAAAGTGGGGGTAGTAATGCCTCCCTCAAAGGGTTGCTGTAAGGATGAAATGAAATCCTGGATCAAGGCACAATGTCTTGCTTATAGAAACACTGAACTGACAGTAATTCAAAAAATTCAATCGGGGCGCCTGGGTGGCACAGCGGTTGGGCGTCTGCCTTCGGCTCAGGGCGTGATC
Organism: Ailuropoda melanoleuca; assembly: GCF_002007445.2. Taxonomy (NCBI): domain Eukaryota; kingdom Metazoa; phylum Chordata; class Mammalia; order Carnivora; family Ursidae; genus Ailuropoda; species Ailuropoda melanoleuca. The sequence goes on from NC_048232.1 coordinate 74,593,889, forward strand.
CCAGCGTTATGGGATCGAGCCCCACGTCAGGCTCTTCTGCTATGAGCCTGCTTCTTCCTCTCCCACTCCCCCTGCATGTGTTCCCTCCCTCGCTGGCTGTCTCTATCTCTGTCGAATAAATAAATAAAATCTTTAAAAAAAAAAATTCAATCAGGTCCTGGCAATAAACACACTGCCTGGGACTAAAGGCCTATTAAATGCTTGTTGGCCCCTCACTCGGCCCATGCCCCCGCAGCCCCTCTCCCAGAACCCTAACCCACGCTGTGCCAGCTGGGTTTTGTCCATCTCAAATGTATAACTGGTACAAGAAATTCTGGTTTTTTTCTGTCGGTGCCTGAACCAACACGACAGGTAAGAGCTGAGGCGGTCATTCTGTGTCCTGTGTCCAAAGAAGCACAGAAAGCCTGCGGGAGGAGGGAAAGAAGGAAACAGAGAGGCAGAGTGAGAAGCAGAGATGAGAAGCCATTGCCGGGGGAGTGTGGATTGGGGAGAAGTAAAGAAGGAGGAGAGAGGGAACCCATATTCACTTTCCATGAGACTGGCTAGGACCCTCCCACTGAATCCCCTTTGTGCCTAAGTGACTTGTTGAGCCCAATCTAAGGCATCCGTTCCTTCCCATCTCCCCTCAGCTCGCTGATCCCTCTCCCAGCCCTCTGGTTATGGGCATCCTGGTTCCTCCTTCTGCAGATGACAAGGTGAGAGGTAGAGAGCTCCAGTGTCTTGTCAAGGGCACATGTCTGGTAAGCATCCGAGTCAGCACTCAAACCTCCATCGGTCTGTCTCTCTGAGGAACGAGCATGGATCTAGGAGTCAGAAGATGGGTGGAGGGGTGGTGCTGCCGCTCACCAGCCATCTGACCCAATCAGGTCACTCACTGAGCGTCCTGCCTGCCTGTTTCGCCAAATGGGACTCCTCCCCAGCCTTCCAGGGTTATGGATGAAATACCGTATGTGAATTCACTCTTAAATGACAAAGTACTGTACACATCCTAGCCATTATTCATTCGTAGATCTTTCTATATCTTTGCCTGCCTTATTAGACTAGATTTGAGATAGGAGCCATGTCTATTTGAATGCCCCTCCCCCAAAGCTCTTGGAAGCCTGCTGGCCCTTGGAAAATGTGAAATAACTCCAAGTTGAGAAATAGCAAACACATTTATTTTCCTAATGCAGAGGATACAGATTTCATAAGGAAAATAAATATGTTAAGAAATTACTCAATGTCTTAACTCACGTTTCCAGCTGTTCCTTGGAAACACTGTGGATGGCATTTGGGGTGATTAACAAAGAAGAAATAATTTATGTGAGTGTCTGTGTGCTGTTTCTTAAAGTAGCTATTAAAAACACAACTGAATAACATGTGTTTTTCCATTCTCTGGAAAGCAAGAAATACGGAGCTGTTTTTACTCAAACTTTTCCAAGGCAAATCACCTTTTGTGATGGAAAATGTTGCCCTAAGGAGAGAGCTTTCCAGAAAAATTCTGAGTAAAAGAAAACAGCACCAAATAGAAGCCCTGTTTACTGAGAACGAGACCCTTGCTTAGCAGGTCTGTCTGTTCACCGCCTACGTCAGTCAGCTGTCTCTCATCGGCAGAAGCCTCGAAGTCAGACAGACCTGGGTTCAAACCCAGCTGTGCTTGCTGTTAGGTGAGCAGCCCGGGATATCTCATCACCTCTCGAAGCTTTGGTGTCCTCATCTGCAAAATGGGGATGAAGTACTTTCTTCACAGGCTTCTGGAACAATCAAATGAAGTGATATATTTAAAGTAGCCACCATGTTATAAACTCTGAATATTTCGCTATTTCTATAGTGGTTCCCGAGGTGTATAATCCCAGTGAACAAACAGCACTGCCCTGAAAGGCACCTCCTAGGTCTAAAGACCGTGCTTTTCCTAGTGGCACTTACTAGAATATTCTGGTCCTCAAAACTGAGATTTTAGGTCTCTCATCCTAGTATCTAACAAAATAGGGATTGGGTATAGAAAAGTAAATTCTTTTTCTCGTTTTTTATTGTTCCAAACAACATCAGGGTGCCTGGATGGCTCATTCGGTTAAGCATCCCAACTCTTGGTTTTGGCTGAGGTCATGATCTCCTCACAGTTGTGGGATCGAGCCCTGAGTCAGGCTCTCACTCAGAGCAAAGTCTGCTTCAGATTCTTTCTCCCTCCCCCTCTCATTCTCTCTCTCAAATAAACAAAATCTTTTTTAAAAATTGCCACATATAAAAGGAAGATGGGGGAACCCACTAACCCACATGATACAGGCACCTGTAACGCATGAGGCGGGAGACGTAGGGAGAAGAAGGAGGAAGGGGAAGTGGACTGAGAAGAAGGGAAAAGAGAGTCCCAACTTTATCTGTAACTTTTAACATTTCATTCATATAAAAATACTTAAAGCAAATAAGATAAAATGTTAACAGTAGTAATTCAAGGTGGTGGGTACACGGATGTTTGTTATAATGTTTTCTGTACCTTTCTGTATTTTCCACTATCAAAATCATTTCCAGCTAAACAAATTATCCATTATAACCACAACAAATTCTTAGTGCAGGAACTTCTCCAGCATCCTGGCTACCCTAACAATCGATGTCATTTATATCCGGGTGCTATTTTTTTTTTCTTGTCTTTACGATGGACATAGATGTTTTACAGAGCACAGTGTATAATCCTCTTCCACTTAGGGGTCTGCAAGGAAGGCAGAGCAGCTGCCGGAGGGGGGTGTTTTGCTGGGCGGTTTGCTTAACACACGTAAAAGGGCACAAACCTGATTGTTTGCATTACACCTGAGAACCTGATTGCTGGCACCGATGGTCTCGAGGGCGGGCTGCCTCAAGGAGTTTTGATGTTGTTTTTTACTAGCCTGGTCGCTAAATTTGCAAGTTCTCCATCAAAACATGCCGTCTCCCTGCTCTAGCTCATTGTCACTCAGGGACCCGTCGATTCATTCCAGATGTCTGTCGAGCACCTCTCCGCGCCTGCCCCTTGCTGGGCTCCAGGAAAGGGAATGAGTCAGGCCAGGTGTCCCCCTCCCCCGCCCCGCCAATAACTCAGGGACTGACGTGAGAGTCAGGCAGGTAAACACCATTTGTGCCAGGACCTTCACACGCCCCTTTGGATTCTCACAACTTTGAGAGAAAGGGCACCTTGGCTCCTCCAGGGAGAGGAGACTTGACCAGAGAGGCTCCGTTCCAGGATCTTTCAGGGCAGAGGCAGAATTCAAACCGCACTTCCTGATCATAAGTCCAGGACCCCGGCCCCCAGGCCTCCAGCCAGAGCCCTTCTCTAGGCCGGAGGAATCTCCCTAACAGAGAGATAATGGGCACCAAGAGGCCAGTCGGGGAGATAGTTCAGGGGGACAGGTAAGCGGGTTCTCTCTAGACCATACCCCATGCCCACTTCCTTCTCTACGGCCTCATAGAGAGGTGTGCCTGGGTAAATGGAGAGAGCGAAGAGACTAGTAAGACATTCCCAGGCCCAGAGTGAGCTGAAAAGAGGCAACAGCTGAGAAGAGTAATCAAGAAAGGCTTGACGTACCATTGATAAAAAGCCCTAGAATGTCTGAAATGTTCGTAGACTCAAACTCAATAATGGGATATTTATTGTGGTGGTGGTGGTGGTGGTTCAGTACCAGGCACCAGGCCTCATTTCAGCTCTGACCACTGGATCCTTATAACTTCTTGGCAGGGAGGCTTTTAATCCATATTTTAGAGATGAGAAACCAAAGCTCTGAGAGGGTATGTGACTGGTCCAGAGTCATCCAGCTACTGACAGCTGGAGCTGGGATACAGGCCCTGATTGCCTGACTCAGAGGCCTATGATTTTCCCATTAACCATAAGCAGCTGCCTCCAACTTCTGGGAACCTAGCCTAAGAAGATAATTTCAAACTTGGAAAAACTTTATAATGTATAAAAATGTTCGGCCTGGGTCTGTGTAAACTATTACAAAAATGGACACAACCTAAGTGTCTAACAGTTCATACGGTGGCTGGCCCAGCCTGGGCCCTCGACAACCATCTTTCAGATGAGCAAAAAGAAAATAGTTAAATTCTGAGTGGCCAGTCTTGCCGGAGTAGTAGATGCCCTTTACTAAGTGCACTTCAGAAGAGTTTGTGGCAGGCGCACCTGGGTGGCTCAGTCGGTTAAGCGTCCGACTCTTGACTTCAGCTCAGGTCATGATCTCAGGGTGGTCGAGCCCCAGGGCGAGCCGCACACTGGGATCTGTGCTCAGTGCAGAGCCTGCTTGAGATTCCCTCTCTCCTTCTCCCTCTGCTCCTCCCCCTGCTCACGCACTCTCTCTCTCTCTAAATAAATAAATAAATAGTCTTCAAGAGTTTGTGACAATATCTTAAGTGCTCGTTAGAGGGAAAAATCAGGATACACAAGTGCCTGTGTTCTAGGATCCCAATTATAGTCAAACACATTCTGTATAGACAAAAAGCATGCAGGAAAATATGACAGGGGGCTTCAGTATCTGTATGTGGCTTCTTAGTTTTAGATTAATGAAGATTTCATTTTTTTTCTTCTTTCCTGATTTTCCAGAGCTTCAGTTATAAGTATGGATCCCTTTTATAATAAAGAGGAAACACTTTGTTTTATCTCAAAGAGAACCTGCCTCCAGAATTCCCATCTCAGACAATGAGGACGCGGAAATGAAGCCTGCTGGGAAAACTGGAACGTTAGCCATGCCAAATGGCCAGCCCAACAGGCAGGCCCTGGGGGGAGCCTCACCTTAGCAAAGGGGCCAGGCTGAGAAGCAAACCTTGTAACCACTGTGCCACCCGGGCTTTGCAAGGTATGGCAGACAACCCAGAGCTGCAGGCAGCACGGGTTATCTGAGTTTACCATCATGAAGGAGACCCCCACCCTGATAATCCCCAGATCCAGCAACCCAAGCCTGATCTTGCCAGCAGTCCTGAGTTTTTATAGAGTGTTTATGTCTCCTGTGCACACATGATAATCTCATGGTTGTGGAATATTAGACTCAGAAGACATCTTAGAGATGACTTAGTTCAACCCTCTCTTTGATGAACAAAGACAGTGATACCCAGGGAAGTAAAGGGACTTTCTCAAGGTCACATAGCTGAGCCCTAAGTCTTAGCTCTGCTGGGACCAGAACTCGAAGGCTCCACCTTCAAGCCCACTTTCCGTTTTTCCCTCTCTGCACGAAATTCTCCCCAGTTCCACTTTATTCTCCCAAGGAGAATCAGTAGTCCCACGTGGAAGAGAAAGCAAGCTTTGTTTGTTCCGTAAAGATTTCATTCCCAATATTCAAGGGATTATTCCAAATGACAATAATATTAAGTTATTAAAGCAACCCCAAGGAAAATGAAAAAGCCGCTTCTCAGAAACTGGCTCCAAAGTCATTTTTCAGAAATTAGAAAAAACAAAACAAAACGAAGACTAGAAGAGGGCAGGAATAGCACAATTGATCCAAACTAAACACATGTAAGGTCCAGGGCTCAGCCAAAGAGAGGCCGAAATAGCCAATTTCTTTGAATTACCCCCATTTTCCATCCCCTAATTTAAATGAAGAGTGTCATTTTATTGGCTTGTCAGCCCTTAGGAAACTTGACCCTGTTCATGTATTCAGCTGCCTCCCCATCCCCAGCTCTCCAGCCAGAGGAAAGCAGGTGGCCCAGCTAACTTGCTCACTCCCCCTGGGCTCCTCTGTTTACATCTCCGCCAAGGAGCCACTCATTTTTCTATTTGCGTACTTTTCATTTTCTGACATCCCTAAAGTCCAACTTCTACCCATCCCTCCAAGAGCAGAAACTCCGGAGTCAGCCTGAACTTGGGTCTTAAACCTAGCAGGGCCATAAACTACCTGGATAGCCCTGAATATTTGAGCTCTCTGAGCCTCTGTTTTCCAATCCATAAAATGGGGATAATAAAATTATACATGACTTTTGTGAGAAAGAAATAAGATTATGTGTGTAAAGTGACTAGTACATAGTAAGCACTCATTCAATAAATGCCAGTTTTATCCCACACGACACCTTGCATGACACACATATCAATCATCCCTTTAGCTTGGGAAACCTTACTGGTTAACATCCGAAGTACCACAAACGATTCCAGGTTCGTTAAGAGTTAGAGGACGCAAAGGGGGAATAATTACCCAAAAATAAATGGAAAAGTAAAGTTTCCCCTTAAAAAGAAAGGAGAATTAGTAATCCTAAGAAACATGAACAGAAATGGAGTTGGATAAGAGGCCAGCTAAAGGAACTGAGAAGTCCTGCAGAAAGAAATTGATATCCCTCGCTTAACTAGGCATGTTCTTTAAACTTACTTTTGACAAGTAATACCTATTAATTCCCACAGAACCTGCATTTCCTTAACACACGTTCGGAACTGGTGTTCATTATTTTAAGAGTATTAATAGCTATCATTGGTCAAGTTGACGCCTACAAGTGGAGTTGTCTCCACCCACACATACACAGAGCAATTGTTGTCCGTATAAGGCGGTGGTCTCTAAGGAGTTGCCCATCATCCGCAGACAGCAAGGCAGCCTGTCCCCAAGTCTGCCCAACTCTACAGCCCATGACCTTTCCCCATAACCATATGAGCTCCCAATTTTATCTAATTTCTACCCTTTTCTCCCCAAGCTGAGTTGTCACTATTTCTTCTCTTCCCTTATGTTCCACTGACTCAAACATTTTACCAAAACTCTGCGATCAAGCTGATGTAGAAAGGTTACCTTTAGCGAGCAAATACTCACTGTGAGCTCTACAAGACACTGTCCAGACTGCACCTGCCTCTAGACCCTTCTTTCACAGAGCATCTCATAGGACGCACTGCTGGAAATGCTTCATTGGTGTCTCTGTCAGGGTCACAGGGAAGGTGGAATTCTGGTTGTTTCAGTGTAGTGGAGTCTTGATTTTTCTTTACTGTGTGAGTGAAATTGAAGTCAGGGACCAGGTTCTTTTTTTTTTTAATTTTTTTTTATTATGTTAGTCACCATACAGTACATCCCCGGTTTCCGATGTAAAGTTCGATGCTCCATTAGTTG
>NC_048232.1:74600995-74618443 GCF_002007445.2 Ailuropoda melanoleuca
ACTTTTTAAGGGACCTCCACACTGTTTTCCAAAGTGGCTGTACCAACTTGCATTCCCACCAACAATGTAGGTTCTTAAATAGCTCTGGTCACGAGAACTGTACATCCTTGAACAAATCCTCAAAGTCTCCTCTTGAGACTTCTGGTGTGTCAGCTATGGAGTAAGCTGGGTATTCTAGATAGCTCATCTGTGGCATCCCCAATAAGCACTTAGGCAATGGGATAATCCGAGTTTATTTCGTAGAAACTTAGGTTCTAAAGTCTGACTACCTGGATTGGAATTCAAGGTCCACCTTTTACTGTGTGGCCTTGCACAAGTTACTTAACCTCTCTGTTCCTCAGTTTCCTCATCTGTCAAATGGGGTTAAAATCATAGAACGTGATTTGAAGGATAAAACAATTAGAACAATGCCTGGCACATCTAAGTGCCTGATGAATGTTATCATTGTTAGCTTTAGTCTTGTTCCAAAGTGATGCCCCAGAGACTACAAATCCCCAAATGCCCGGGTTCGTGGATGGAGCCGAACTCTTGCCCAAAAGATTCCTTCCCTCCTCCCTTTCTCTCCCCCCTCCTCATCTCCATTCCTTCCCACCCCCAGCCCTCCCCTCTGAGTTTGAGTCCCTCCAAGAGGGGTCTCAGAGGAGTCTAAATGGAAGCTGTCCTCCCACAGCTGGACCGGGCTCACAGCGACCACTTGAGCCACACAAGGTCAGAGGCAGCAGCAGGTCACAGGAGAGATTGAACGGGTCGCCAGCCCAATCATGGACACCTGGCTCCTGTCTGTCTTCAAGCCTTGGGGTCTCAGGGCCCACTGTGAGGGCGGAGTCCTCCTGCTCTGCTGGGCCCCACAGCACCTGGCTGCCCAGAGCTGCCCCCAGGAGGGGCTCACAGCAACAGGGGGGCTCCTTGCTGCCTCTGGACCAGGCAGGAGCCTGCAGAGGGAGGAAGGGAAAAGGTGGGGGGTGAGCAACAGTTAAACATGCCAGGATTTCTGCCCTGAGCAGACTCTTCACAGGACGATCAAACGCAAGTTCTGGGGAGGGAAACAGGTGAGCTCAAACACAGCCACACCCCTGTGTCGCCTACGTGTCCCCGTGTCACCCTGCCCTTCTGTGCCCCCATTCACTGAGAGGATAAAATGAAATAATACGTGGAAAACTCTCAGAAGAATGGGAAGCTGGCAATAAATCCTAACTTATTAGGAACAATTACTCATGTATTCCTCACAACAATCCTCTCAGATAGAATTACCATTTCCATTTTCCCCATGAGAAAACCAAGGTTCACAGAGCTCATCAGCTTTGGCGGCTGGGTTCAAAGGCAGCTCTGCCCCCAAGTCCGTGATGTTGCAATGTCCCTCCCACCCTGGGGTGTCAGACCGCCCCACCGTGCACATTCTTCCCTGGCCCACACAAAAGCTGCTGAGTTTGCCAGCTCAGCCAGGATCCACGATGCGTGGGGTGCTGACCGCAGGGTCAGGGATACAGTGGGAAGGGACTTGCGTCTACCCTGGTGGAGCGTAGGGTCTGTGACTGAGACAGAAACAGATGGAACCAACAGGAGCGAGGGAGTAGAATTCCAACGTGACACGGACACTGCAAGGCTGAGCCAGCCAAGGTGAAAGTCATGCCCCATGGGGCTACTGAAGTTCAACTTGGAACTAATTAAGATGAAACAAAAGGAAGAATTCACTTCCTCACTCACAGGAGCCAAGTGCCCAACGACCAACGCAGCCAGTGGCTACCATGGTGGTCAGCACGAACAGAGAGCCTTCTCATCCTCACCAGAGAGCAGTGCTTGAGAGGAAAGGAACCAAGGCTGTGAGCTTTGGGGGAGAGGGGCCTCGGACAGGGAGAGGCTTCCCCGAGGAAGCCGGCGTTGGAGCCAGAACAGAAGGAGGAGGGGAAATGCAGTCTGAAGAAGGTGGGGGGAGAGCGGGAAAGCACTCGAGGTGGGGGAACAGCATCTGTCAGAAGCCTATGCTGCGGGGGGGGGGGGGNGGGGGGGGGGGGGCGGAGAACCATGAGAATAAAATGCAGAGAGGGAGGACAGTGGTTCAAATAGAGTCCCCAAGGGGCTGGCTGCCAGGGTTTGAATTCCGGCCCCAGGTCTTCCTAGCTGTGTGCTGTTGGACAAGTTACTCGACTTCTCTGTGCCTTACTTTCCTCACCTGTAAAGCAAGAAAAATAACAGTGCCTCCTTCTCAAGGGTTGTCCTGAGGTTTGAAAGAGCTGGGCACGGCCCCGTGTGTGTGTTTGCTATTATTATCCCCAGCACAAGATGAGGGGGAGAGGTAGGCAGGACTCCGGCTGTGCAGGCCTTATGGGCCATGGGAAGAACGCTGGTCTGTCCCTAAAAGCAAGGGGTAGTCTGAAATCTTTTAAACAGTAAGGGCAGAGGGTAACGGTGGGCAGTGAAGAGTCACAGCCCATGTGAATCTCACCAGCCTGGCATGCGAATACGGGACAGTATTGCCGGGCCTTGCAATTTTCCTAAAGAGGAAGGAAATCCAGATTTTTGGATGTAAAATTTCCTAACTTTTATAAAAGTAGGCCTATTACCACCAAATTTTTAAATGTCTTGAGGGACAAACCAGCCACCTGCTAGGACCTCTGGTCTACCCACAATCTGCAGGTCCCCGAACATCAGTAAGGCAAGGTCTCTAACGAAAGCCACATCACCTGGCGAGCCAGCTGGCCCCAGGAAGAAATCAGTGATTGCCCAGAACACGAGCGGCACATCAAAAGAGTCGCCAAATGAAATTTGAACCAAATTGCTACACGATGGGGCTAGAGGCCCTCAGGGCCTGAATAAAAGGGCCCAGCGATAAAAATGTGCATAAGCTACACAGACTTTTTATTTTAATGTTTTAACCTTTTGGTGGTAAAAAGAAAAAAAAAAGGAAAGAAAATATATGAAAGCCAATATTCTCTTCTCGCTGAGGTTGTTCAATTAATGTATGATCGGCCTCTGCATTGAGGTCATTCGCCCTTCCATTCAAAAAATATAGGGAGCAGGTGTTCATTTGGGAGGTCTGCGGTTCCTGTCATTTCCTGGTGCCTGGTTAGAAAACAAAACCACTTAATCAGGACATGGCTTTGGGTGGGAGAAAGAGAGGAAAGACGGGTGGGATGAATAAAAATTCAAATGAAAGCCTTAGGCCTGAGCAAGAATCGGGTATTTTAGGTTCTCATTCTGGAGATCTTAACCTTCATTAACCATTGCTTTTCAGTTGAAGTTTTCCTTCCAAAAATATTGAATATCTAATGTACACTCGGAAGTGGGGTACAGAAGCCTGGCCTTGTCCCTGGGTACCTTACAGTCAACCGGTTGGTGATTCCATGCCTCCAGATGAAGGGAGAGACCCAGCTAGACACGTGTTCTAGATGGTAAAAACACCTGTAACAAAGAGAATAAAGGAAAATCTGACTGTCTTTAGCTTCTGATTAAGTCCCTGCCTCCCCATGCAATCCCTCAGTCAGGAAAGAAAGATGGCCATTAGGTTCTTCAGGGAACACTTCAGGAACACCGGGAAAGTGGAAACTGTCTCCGAAGAAAGAAGTTTCTAGCACTTTCCTCCAAGGGTCAAGCCAGGGAAACATCAATGTAGAAACACTGGATTACTCTTTATGAAGGGCGGGAATTTTATAGAGGGAAGTATGCCTGTTTGGGCTGGCACTGAATCAGGCTGGAGGTTGGGGCTGAGGCTGAGGGTTGCCGGCCTTCTTCCCCTCTCCCCCGTCACCCCCACTCATCCTATAGGTGACAGAAGGGCAGGTGATGGGCTGCCTTCTGGGGCCCATCTGTCCCAGTCCAGCTTTGACAGCAGAAGAGGAGAAAGGGCCCAGATCTGAGGAGAGGGGCATCTAAATCAGATTAGGGCAGAGTGACTAACCTGTGGTCGGTAGATTGAATTGAGGGGCTCCTTGAACTTGGACTAGAAAAAAAACTTATCTCGATTTGCACTAACCTCTAACTGAAATGAAGCATGCCTTTCTATTATGCGTGTAGGCAACAAACCACAGTGGTATTAGCAGTACCTGAGTCCTTGCCACGAACCGTAATCACAGATATTCTCATATCACATTTCATTTGCGGCAGAAATCTTAAAAGAACATCTATGTGCATCATTCCATCAAAACTTATTGTGGGATCTTGTTATGTAATGCATTAATAACGAAGCACGTATATATGACTAGATGACTAATTCATTTTTTGTCAATAGGTTCCAAGGCATAAAAAGATTAATAGCCCTCAACTAGGGGATGCAGGTGTGTCTTTTGAAGTCCCGGCTACTTGAATTTAAAGGGCATGAATTTTAAGGGCAGGCAAAGGGCGGGGGTAGGGGAAAGCCATCTGGGGTTAGAGACTAGCATTCAGAAAAGCGCATGCTATTCAGACACTGTAACTCTTTGGTGGGAGAGTTGGGGCAGTCGGAAGGTTGAAAGTGTGGCTGGAAGCCCCTTCAGCTTGGGCCTCACCATCCCAGACGACCCCCAACTCAGGCTCTTGATCCTAATCATGAAATGAGACCGTATGACCACTGAACATTTCATGCGTGTGTTGAAAGTGTTAATTAAGCAAAAACATCTAAAATACACCACAATTTTCCCCAATCCTATTTTGACATGTCTTCATTTTTCTTCGAGGCACTTCACCTCTGAGGGAATGAAGTTGGCTGACAGGGAAGGATTTACTGGAGGTGGGTAAGTAGATGAGGTCAGCAAGGTGAGGAAGGGGCAGATCAAAGAGTTGGGATATGAGCCTGAAAACTATTAATTTTCCTTAAGTTTCTGTTTGTTTGTTTTTGTTTTGTTAATGTCATGCAAGTGACAATACCAGTATACCGCTCCTTTGCTGACTTCCCTGCCATCACCGTCCACTTTCCCCTTGCAATGGTAGCTCAGATTTCTTTTGGAGAACCACCCCTCTATGGCTTTTAGAGGTAGGGAGCAGCGCATGTGACCCAGAACTGGCCAAACAGATCCCAGTGATTGACTTAGACGTAAGCCTGTCACCGTAATTTCATCCCTCTGACCCTATAGGGATTGTTTCAGGGATGGATACTCACCCACGATGGTCCAGTTGGAGTAAATCTTGGGATTAGTATAAGCACCACTGGTAAAAGAGTGTCTTTACTAGGCTGGCTTGGGCATAGAAGGTTTAAGCCTAGAGTAGGTAGCTAATGCATATCTTGCTGCCATATAAAGCCTGAGAACGAGGCCAACGGTGGGAGAGCAGAGTCAGGAGATGGAAAGAGGTAGGATCCTGATGATAACATTGCACCTCTGGCCAAATACATTCTGGACTTTTCAGTTCAATAAACTAATATGTTCCTTTTTTTTGTTTGTTTCTTTGTTTGTTTTGGTCTTGTGCCCGTGGAGTTGGGTTTTCTGGAAACTGCAACCAAAAGAGCCCGATCAGATCCAAGCAGATCTGATTATAGAATGGGCATGCCAACAGCTGGAAGAGGAGTGATCAAGGTGACCCTGCATTGGTGGCAAGAGGACCCAGACTTCACAGTGGGAGACGACGAATCCACTTTCCCAGGGAGAAGGCTGCAGTACCGGACAGCCCCAGCCTCCAATGGCCTACACCAACAATTTTCTTCTCATTCACATTGTTTGTGGGCTGCAGGTTGACTCTGGCTCAGTGGCTGCACTCCAAAGGTCTTCCCCATTCCGGGATCCAGGCTGGGGAGCAGCTCCTAACATTGTCTCAGCGCAGAAAGGAACAGAACCACATAGTGGCTCTTAATGCTTCTACCCAGTGGTGTCATGTCCGTCATGTCTGCCCAGACTCCATTGGCCAAAGCGAGTTTATGGCCAATTCCAACATCAATGGAAGAAGAGCTGGAATGTGTGTGGCGATGGGCGGGGGGTGTATAATCCTCTTACGAGAAAGGCAGTGACTAATGGGAACAATAATAGGATCCACTGCCAAGACTTTGGGGTGATTTGGTTCAAGCACCTCATTTCCCAGAGAGGACACAGAGGCCTGGATTAGTTAAGTAACTCGCTCACGGTCACATAGTTTGCCGATGGCCGGGCAGGGATGAGGACCGGGGTCTCCTGACTCCCAGACTAGAGCTCTCCCCTGGGCCCCAGCTGCTCCCCTGAAGTCCCACTTTGGCAAGAGATTGTCCACAGTCTGCTGTATGTCCGTCTCCATTCCCTTACATGATATGTTTCCCAAAACAGAGAGCAGTGCAAAAGAGAAAATTCTCCAGAATCTTAATTTGAGCTCGTTTCTCCCTGGCGTCCACTAAGAACAGAAAGCTGGTTCGGAGTGATCAGACAGAGCTGTGGAAGCAAATGCAAGGAATTGCGATTCTGTAACATTTAGGGACTTCTGGATTTAGATTTGGAATTGGGGACTTGGGGCTCCTTCCTTTTATTCTGATTTTTTTTTATCAGCTTCTAATCCCACAGAGAAGAAAAAATAATGGTGAACTGAATATCTAGAAGGTATCAGACTCTGACAGAGCTGATACACACGTAACCCTTATTACATTATAATCTCTCTGGTCATTTGGAATTTTTAAAAATATTTCTCAAGTGACATGCTTCTCTTCCCTTCATATCCCCTTTTTATAACACTCCTGAGAATACACAAAATATGAAAGAAGCCTGTTATCACCACCAATATTTGATCAGCCAAATATTCTATAAAATCTTTTTCAAACACTATGTGTATAAACTGATTACAGATGCTAAGAATTTTGGAGAAGTCGCGGTCTGGAAAACCCATTCACTTCAGTGCAACCGGGACTGAGCTTCCAGATCTGGGCAAGGCATCTCGGTTTGTGCTGAGCCTCCCCATATGCTGAGATTCCACTGGACCCAGCGACCTACATCCTGTCCCAGAATTACTTCCAGCAGAAAGTCCCTCAGTGGAGTCAGGGGGCCCTGTGAGCCCCAGGCTAATTGCTGGAGCCAGGCAGGAGCCTTCTCCAGGCTCCCTAGCTGGACCTCTAAGTCTTGCCAGAAAGAGATGGTGGACTCGACTGCCAGGAATGTTTACTACTACCATTGAGGGAATGGATGAATTCTATACCCTTCACTGGCCCTCACCGTACCCTCTCCCCTACCTTCCTCTTCCTACCCTCCTCGCCCCGGTGCCTTTACTGTTTCTATATTCCTTTCTCCCAGACGCACCATTGATTCTTAGAGGGGCTCTCTTCACCAAATTTCCTCATTAACTAGCACATTAGCTTATCCAACCCTCCAGATAAACTCTGTGCGACAGATGCTATTATCTTCATTATGCAGATGAGGAAAGTGAGTCTCAGAAAGGAAAATGATCCATTTCGGCCATATGGTTGCTGAGCCAGCATTTGAAACCACATCTGCTAGACTCCAAAGCCACAGATGCTGAAATTCATTCATTCCCACTTATGATAGGGCACCTACCATGTCCAGGTCCTGTGTGAGCCTGGAAATAAATGGTGGATAAGACCGAACCCTCATGTAGTGTGTTCAAAATTCACTCGACAAATATTGTCGAGCTCCTGCCATGTGCCTGGGCCATAGTAGTTTATAATCTACAGTAAATGCAGAAAAATTCACCTGCAGCTAACGGTGTGATTTGCTAAGTGCTACAGGACTGGTGAATAAGGGGTAGGTGAGAACAGAGAGAATGAGTGAGAGACCCAGTTTCTACCACTTGTCTAGTACTGGGTTTGACAAACCTTGGAATAAGCCTACCCAACCCCACTCTCTCTAAATCTAATTATCTCCTTACTTAATAGCTCCTCAAAAGCAGGGACCTGCAGGCATTTAGGGCGCACTGGCCTTTGGCCTGTTCTTCGCAGCTAGAGAGAAATGTATTGGAGAAGTGCCTTAAGCCAGACTCAATTCCTGTTCAAGAAACCAGGCAGTAGCCTTGCGGCTCAGTAATAAGAGGAAAACCTGGGATGGTTCTGGAGCAGTCCAGAGCTGGCTCTGCAGTCAATTACTGATGGTGAGTGAAAAGTGAGGTCAGCCCCCGACAGCGAGGCCCAGGAGAAGCAGCGAAATACCACAGAACCCCCATTCTCTGTGGTCCCCAGGACACGGCATCTAAAAATAGACACACAATACCACTGGATCTGCTGTAGATTTCACAACTGCTGGCCCAGCACAAAATGTTTGGCTTTGGCCAAGTCAGGATGCAATGAAAACCAGCCGGGAAGCTGAGCGTGACCACGATCAACATTTCACCAGGACAACAGCGATCCCTCTGTCCATCAGGCCTTGACCATGAAGCTAAGTTACCCACTGCCCGAAGTCCTCGCTCAACTTGCTCTGCAACTTACAGAAAACTTGCCTTGCAACGCCAGGGACTTTCTAAACCATTTCATTTCAGGGACACTGGGGCCGAGGTACTTGCGGAATGATGCCTGAGAACTAGAAACGAAGTGAGAAATGTCCATGCTTTCAGTGTAAGGGGAAACACAACTGCGAGCGTGGGATGTGGGTGGGATGGGATAAGAAAACATTTTAAGGAGAAAATAATTACAAACACATGAGAGGGAGAAAGGGCATGGCCCCGGCTGGAAATGTGCAGGAAAAGAAAATGAAAACAAGAAAAGATTTGGCATTATATTTGTGGGTTTAAAACCAATTTTAAAGTTGACAATTCAACTCTACTGGCAAATATCTGTTTCTATGCTTTATGAGATAGTATTTACTGAGTAGCTAGCATGTGCCAGGAGCTGCTGTCAACCTTCTGCATATATCATTCCCTCTCGTCCTCATACCAACCCTGTATGGGCAGACACTCAGATTAGTCCCATTTTTTAGAAAAGGAAATCAATTTGCACCCTTTAAAGGCTTGAGCAGATCTTAGCAATCGTCTTAACCAGCGGTTGCTAAGCTGACTTGTGCATCAGAATGACTAAGAAAACCCTAGAGCATCTGGGGCCCTATTCTAGACATCACCGCCCCCAATCAGAATGGGAATAGGAGTGGGTCCAGGAATCTGTGTTTACAGAGCACCCCAGATGATTCACAGGTACAGCCTGCTCTGGAATCCACTTACCAAGCCAACCAACTTCTTTGTTTTCCAGACTAGAAAATTGAAGCCCAGACTGTTCTAGAGCTGAGATGCGCCCAATGTGAGCAGCGCTGGCGGCAGAAGCAGGACCAGAACCCAGAGTTTGTAACGTGGCACTCTGCACAACGTATTGTATGTTCCTCACTGGAATCCTGAATGGGGAAAAGGTAGTTTCTTTCTCTCCCACCAAATCACTACACTTCACACTGCATTCACCCTACTCTTGCCTACACCCTTCAGCTGAACTCAGTGAACAAAGTTTCGCTGAGGGCCTACCATGAGCTCCCCACAGTATTGGTGCGAGGGATCCCGTGATGAACAAGCCTCGTAACAAGCCCTCATAGAGCTTACGGAAAGAGCATCTTTAAAAATGCAACAGCTTACTGAATAAACTGGAATCAGCCAAAAGCAATTTTATTTTCTCATCACTGTCCCTTCAAATCTTCTCTGTATTCCTATTCCCCAGAAATCTTAGTCATCTTGGATGGGTTCTGTGGCTATCCCAGTCACTCTTCAGAGTCAAAGGACAGCCTCAATGCCAGGTAATTTGTAAAGTCCCATTTGGTCTAATGACAAAGCTCCAATCTCTCATCCAGTTAAAAATTTCTCCACTGTGGACTTGGGACTGGCGCAGGCTTGGAAGCTGCAGGGGAGAAGGGGACTGTGCGTGGTCCTTTGCTGGTTCTTGCCTTTCTCCCTAGCTCACTGTGCTCTTTTAGTCACCTCTGGGGCAGGGGCAAGGAGCAAGGGGCTCAGGAATCAGTAAGCAGAGATGGAGAGGTACAGAGGTGAGGTCTTTTGGAGCCAGGGTCATCTCTACTAGTTGAATGTCCTTACTAATGCCGAGGTCCAAATACTGGTTCTTTCTCACCCCAAGGACTCCCTCCCCGCTCCCTTCTGCCAGTGATGGAATTGACCTCTTGCAGTTCCCTGCTGTGGGCCATGCCTCCTCTGGCTGGCCTCTGGAGCCCTGGCTGCCAGCTCTCTATCCTATTCACACGTTCTCTGTTGGGGGTTGCCTTGTGCCTCGCAAGGGATCTCTTGAATGTGGACCCCTTTCAAAATGATTCAAGTCTGAGTCTCCTTCTTGGGACCATATCCTGGCCCCCATTGCCATTGGGAGGACCATTCATACCAGCCTGTGGTCTGTCTTCCTGTCTTTCTCAGCAAGGCAGCTCTCGTCAGTCCCTCTCTCTAGACCCTCCAGGTATGAGTCGTGCACCAGTCACTGTGTCAGGTGACTTCAATGCCAGGGATTCTTCCAAATGATTCTTGGAAGTCCTCCTCATCTAGCCTGGAGGAAGGGGAGAGAAGCACACCCCTCCTTTCCCTCAGTCTGACTGTGTACTTTCCATCTCTCGATTGATCCTCCCCACCTCACGCCATCATATGCCCTCCACGTGGGTGATGAGCTAAGAATTTTTTTCAAGAAAAACTGATTTCACAATCTCTTAGCATGAACTACACAGATGGTCTCAACCTTTAGGTACTTTGCCAAAACACCACAAGTCAAACTTAACATCCTGTTACACAAGAAATTACAAATTCAGGGTACAAAGGGAACGTAACAGCAAAGGCATTTGGGGCCAGCCCACTTTACCCAGTCCCGAGGGGAAGTACCGAGTCCCTGCTTTTCCAGAGCCTTTCCAGAGCAAATTACTAGCTCTTTGCCGTAGCTCCTAAGTCACCTGTCTCGCCCCACGGAAACAGCAGCAGTTTTGCACGCTACGGTATTTATTTAACCCATACATGTGTGGACTCCATCTCTAAAATCATAGATTGCACCCCAGTGCTTATAGCAGCAATGTCCACAATAGCCAAACTGTGGAAAGAGCTGAGATGTCCATCGATAGATGAATGGATAAAGAAGATGTGGTCCATATATACAATGGAATATTACTCAGCATCAGAAATGATGAATACTTTATATTTACATCAACGTGGATGGAACTGGAGGGTATTATGTTGAGCAAAATAAGTCAATCGGAGAAAGACAATTATCATATCGTTTCACTCATATGTGGAATGTAAGAAATACGGCAGAGACCTTAGGGGAAGGGAGAGAAAACAGAATGGGAAGTCAAGCGAGGGAGAAAAACCATGAGAGACTCTTAACTATAGGAGACAAACTGAGGGTTCTAGAGGGGAAGTGAGTTGGGGGATGGGGTAACTGGGTGACAGGCATTAAGGCCGGCATGTGATGTGATGAACACTGGGTGTCAAGCACAACTGATGAATTATCGAACTCTACATCTGAAACTAATGATGTATTACTCTAAGTTGGTTAATTGAATTTAAGTTTAAAAAAATAATTTCAGTAGAATATTCTCAAAAGCAAAAAAAATTATATTAAAATTTTAAAAATCATAGATGGTAAACTCCCTTGAAGGTAGTCTAGGACATCTCTAGAATGATGAGAATGATGATGACAGTGCTGTTGCCAATGACAGTGATGATGTCAGTTAACAACAATGATAATGATTAGGGGTGAAGGAGCAAAGAGAAATGATTGGCTCACATGTCCTATCTTTTCTAACTATAAATATACTGTCCAGCCTTCTAGGTTCAACTTCCATCAGTACCATTCCAAAAATGTGAAATATTTTATTAAATACTTTTTGTGTATTAAAGAACATATTGTAGTAGTCAGCCTCCAAGATAGTCCCCAGTGACCTTTGCCTCTCATATTCACATCTTTGTGTGGTCCCTTTCCTCCCTGAATGGGGCTGACCTGTGTTACCAAAAGAATATTGTGGAAGTGATTGTGTGTGACATCTGAGGCTGGGTCATTTTAAAAAAGAAAAACCAAACCCGCAATTTCCACCTGGCTATCTCTTAGAACACTCATTCACTAGACAGCCAGCCGCCACGTTGTGAGGGCACACAGGCAGCCTTCTGGAGAGGTCCATGTGGTGAAGAACTGAGGCCCCTTGCCACAGCCACATGGCCTGCTGGCCATGTGTGTGAGCCATGTGAGAAATGGGTCCTCCAGCTTCAGTGAAGCCCTCACAGGACTGTAGTTCCAGCTGACACCTGGACTGTAACCTCCTGAGAGGTCCTGGCCCAGAAGGAGAGACCCTTAGTGCCCAAGTTAAGCAACTCCCCCAGTCCTTACTCAGAGATACTGTGTGAAATAATAAATGTTCATTGTTGTTTTAAGCTGATAAGTTTAGGGGAAATTTATGGCACAGCAATAGATAACCAATATATTTGATGGTTAAAAGCATGGGCCTGGGCTGCCTGGGTGGCTCAGTCAGTTCAGTGTCCAACTCTTGTTTTCGGCTCAGGTTATGATCTCAAGATCATGAGATTGAGCCCCGTGAGAGTCTCCACCCTCAACAGGGAGTCTGCTTGTCCCTCTCCCTCTACATCTGCTCTCCCCTCTCCCGCCCCATTAAATAAATAAAATCTTGAATAAAAAAAAAAAAAAAAAAGCTTGGGCCTGCATTTACAATGTGTGCATTCCAATCTCACCTGTATTAATCTTGACTGTATGATCTTGAACAAATAATTCAATGTCACTGAGCCTCAGTTTCCTCATCTGAAAAGTGAGGAAACAATGATGCTTGCCTCAGAGACTCTCGAGAAGATTAAAGGTGCTCGTAAGGCAGTCAGCACACGGACTGGAATAAGGAATAAATAAATATTAGTTATGATTGTTAAACTCCTCAATAGCTCTCCTGAAGTCCCACATAAAATGAGCCCTATCTTCTCTGAATGCTCAGAGTTTTTGCAATTGTTTTTGCAAAAACAGAAAGGTACGGGGATGGAGTTGACGTTATCTGGGCACAAGTCGCTATCCCGGGGACTTAATATGCATTATCACAGCTGATCTTTGCACAGTCCTAGGTGTAAAGGACTTGCAGCCCAAGCGTGAGAGGCATGTTCAACCTAGTATTTCACCATACGTGGCTTGTCCAGCAGATGGGTGGGGCCAGCCTGCCAGAAGTCCATGTGCACGAGGGACCAGGGAACACCCAGGAAATATGCCACCTTAAGGGAGCAGACATCCTTAACCTGATTTAGCCAAGTAAAGATGACCACAAATGCTTTGATACTCCATCTATTGAGCGGTGGGATCTATTTCCCTCCCCGTGAAGCTGGACTGGCCTGTGGCTGCTTTGACAGAGTGTGGTGGAAGGGACGCTGTGCCAATTCCAGATCTAGCCTTTGAAGAGGACTCACTGCTTCCTCCTTGGTCTCTTGGAGCCTCCAGATCAGACCAGCCATCAGACAAATGCCACCCTAGTGATTCTAGTGAATACCACGCAAGCAGCAGAATCGCCCAGCAGAGCTCTGGCCAAATTCCTGCAAACAAATTTATGAGATACAACCAAATATCATTGTTTTAAGCCACTAAATTTTAAGGTAGTTTATTATGTAGCATAAGATATATGTGGGACATCTGGGGTCCACTTATCCCAACGTGTGTATGGAGAGAATTCAGGGAGCCCATACATTTGGAGAAGAAAAAATTCTATTTTTACTTACACAACCTCTAACTCAAATATAGCATAGTTTTTTTTTTTATTTAGAATGTAGGCAGCAAACTATAGCAGTATTCGCTGCATCTATGACTTGGACACTCAGGAGGGATTTATAGGTTTTCCAACTGCCAAGCGGGTTCATGGTGCGTGCACCTGTACACACGCATACACACACAGTGTGACAATGCTGGAAGAAAGAGTAGGAGCACACAAGCGAGGATCCAGGGCAATGGGCCTGTGTTACACGAAGAAGGATGCGTAGGAGCACGAGACCCTATTCCCAAACTGTCTCTGACTCCAGCCTGAGCCCCAGAAACAGGGAGGCTGCTTTGAAAGTGGACAAAAGAGCTGTTTTACTGAGATAACAGTGAGACTCAGTCCAAAGCAGCACTGACACGGCAGCTCAAGCAGAAGCAGACAAGTCAACAAGAGACAGAGCAAAGAGGAGCCTGTGGCCAGCGTCTCCAGACCCCTGAAAGCATTCTGGGAACGCAGGCTTGATTTTTCATGGAGCTTTTCCGAAATAGTTGGGGATAGTCGTGAACTAGTCTATAGTTTCACAAAATACAAGGGGGAAAAAGCAGAGATATTTTGGGGGCACAATTTGGTCACACCACTTTTCTCCCATGTTGAAATGGCTTTTTTTTTACAGATTTTATTTCTTTTTATTTGAGAGCGAGAGAGTGACAGAGAGAGAGAGTGAGCAGGGGAGGAGCAGTGGGAGAGGGAGAGGGAGATAATCTCCAGCAGACCATGCTGAGCACAGAGCCTGACATGAGGCTTAATCCTAGGACCCTGAGATCATGACCTGAGCTGAAACCAAGAGTTGGTCACTCAACAGACTGAGCCACCTTGGTGCCCCAAAATGGCTTTGAAAACTTGGCTTATATGACACAGGCAAAATGATCACCATCTGGCAGGGACTCAAAGAGAGTCCATGACTTAAGAGAAGAGATCGAAGTGATAAGGGGCAGAACCGGAATTCAGACTCAGGTCTGCCTGGCTCCAGAATCCGTGCTATTTCTGCAAAGCTGGTCCTGTCTCCCATCCTGTTACTCCTTCTCAAGGTTTCTTGGCTTTCTTAACACATCTTGAGTTCCCAAACACCTGTGATGCTGCTTGTGGTGTTCCTTTCGCTGACTGTTCTACCCCAGTTCCTCTTACCCACCCCCGCACTCCTGAAAATCATTTTCCTATGAAGCTTTTCCTTGTTCCATCAGAACGTTTATTGTTCTCCTCTCTGTGTTTCCATAACCCTTCATGCATTATGGATTTTATCAGATTGTGAGATTTGGCCTCTTTGTCTCCCTGACTAGATTCATAACAGAATTATTAATAATAATAGCTACCATTCACTGAGCACTTACTAGTTTTCATTCCAAAGACCTCATATTTGAGTCATTTAATAACACCCGTATAAGAAAGTCGCTACTATTATCCCTGTTTTCCAGACATGCAAACTAAAACGCACGGAGCTGGACCAACTTGCCCAAGGATACCCAGGAACTGGAGGGCAGATCTGGGATTTGAACCCACGTCCACCTGACTCCCCAACTCATATTCTTCACCCCTAGGTTATAAGGAAGAGATCATGACATGTCATTCTCTGCTTTCTCTGCACCCAACACAGAATCGGCCCTCAGTGTAGACTCAGGAAATAATCACTGGATGAATGATGGCATAAACACATCATCTTTGTTTGTGTACTGCTGTACCCAGCTCCAGGTCTGGCCCCTAGAGCATGGAAACATGCCCACTAATATTGGTTGGTTGATTGACCAACTGAATAAGTTCTTTTTCAGCTCTGTGCCTTGTGATGGGGGACAGGACTACAGAAACGATTAATCATTCTCCTAGACAAGAGTTCTCACAACTCTTGATTCTGAAGTCTCTGTTCTTTTCCAGGGTCATCACCACCAAAAATCATTTTGAAAAGCCTACCCAACCCCAAACCCTGCCAAGTTTTTGGACTGACCCCCTGATATACTGGGGAGTCCAGTAAGCAAACCAAAGAGGAACTGAACGTGTCCTGTGTGGCCTTCATGCTACAACTGTTTTCCAAGCCAGACCCAGAGGTCTGGTCTTGAGGAGAGCCAAAACTCATAAAAAGCAGACTTAGCATTCTCGAGCCACGACTTCAATAAAACGATAATAATAATGAGTTGAAAGAATAACTCCTTCTAGGCCATTATTCATGAGCCCCAGGGCCAGCGAGGCAAATTCAGTGTAAAACCTTCCAGGTGTCACATAGGACGGGGAAAGAGGAAGTGTGAATACAGATAGAAAAGGATCCAGATCAAGACTCAGAACATGGCCAGCACCTTGGGCTTCTGGTCATCAGAGCCAGCTTCCCTGAGATGTGGGAGTCGGTGGGGATGTGGACCAAGTACTTCCAGCTCTCCGCCCCCTGGATCCGAGGTCAGATTGTCCTTCTCCAGCTCCGGTCAGGCACAGCCATGGCTTTGCTCTGGCCTCTGCTATGGGAGCGGAAGCGATGAGTGTTTCCTCTCCACGGCCCCTGCCGTGCTGTGGGGATCAAGGAGTCTGTGCTGCCATGGAGCCTCCATCAGCCTGAGTCCCCAGGGAGCTAACCTGGCTAGGGGGAAAGAGCAGAGATATTTTGGGGGCACAATTTGGCTAACCCCTAGTGGGCATGCAGCATGAGGACAAGTACATCTTTGTTGGGCTAGTGGGTAAACCACTGCGATCAGGGGCCTGTTTGTTACCTCAGCCTAATGAACCCATCCTGACTGATAATGAAGGGGACCTCTCAGGAGGGATCCCAGGAGATGAAGGAGCCAGGCTTCAGGAAAGCAGGGCAGGAGCAAGCTGGGGACAGCAAATTCAAAGAAGCTAAAACCAGGGTGTGTATGAGGAGTGAGGAACAGTGTCTCAGGAGGGAATGCGCCTGGAAGCAAAACTTTGAGACAAGTATTTGGATGTAAGGGATGTATTTGGTAGTTGATCCCAGAAACACCGAGAAAGGAGAGAGGAAGGGAGACGGGAAAGGAGAGGAAGCCATTAGAGGGAGGGGTCTTTCGCGTGTAGGTTACCCTTGGGGCTCAGTGCCGCTGGGAACCTCTGAGAGCTGGTGCAGCATACACCCCAGAGCTGTTCTCTGGGCTATGAGGAGGCTGGGGTGTTTATTCGTCAACATTGGCCAATGGCAGAGGCTGGGCCCCTAGTGTCATTCCCCAGGCAAGCCAGCAGGCAGAGCTGTAGGGGCCCGTGCCCGCGGGGTGACTCGAAGGGGGATGAGAAGTGACAGGGGCAAAGGGCAGGACACAAACAGCATCCGTGACAAAGAGTGAGGAGGCCGGTGTGGCTACAGAACGAGCATATGCCTGCAGAGAAGTATAACTTACAGGAAACACCCCAAAACCCTGGCAACCTCCCCAGACTAAACAAATTCTTCAGGCTCTTCCTCACTTATCAGGACAACGCAACCCCCTCCTACCTGTTAGCCCTGCCTCCAGCCTCGCCCTGGCCGAATCTGTCCTGCACACTCAACGGGGGCGGCCTATAAAACATGAGAAGCTGACAATGCCACGTCCCTGCCCCAAATCCAATCATCTCTGTCAGGACAAGCTCGGAGCTCTTTGGGTTGGCAGACAGGGCCCTGCGTGAGCTGGCCCTGCCCACCTCCACCCGCCATCTAAGCATTGGTACCGTAGCCACACCAGACAGCTGAGCAGCCCCCCAGCCCCGGTTCCCTCAAAGCCCGATGCCTTTGGGAATGCCGTTCCCTCTGCCTGGAGTTCTAGTGCGGCTCCCCTCCATCTCTGTTCCCCTGGTCAACTCTTATTCATTCAACAAACACTTATTTAGGGCCTACGATGCACCCAGCAAGTTATATATAGTTAGCCTGGGCCGTCCTATACACAATGAAGCTTCCGGGGGGGGGGGGGGGGGAAAGCAATAAAAA
>NC_048232.1:74618543-74634675 GCF_002007445.2 Ailuropoda melanoleuca
GGCTGGGGCGGGGAGGGGCCAGCGCGCACCCTCGTCCTCCCGACCCCGGGACTCCCGGGCCATCCCCTTCTCTCTTTGACTCGCGGCCGCAGCCCCGGGCCGGCAGACCCCCCCCGCCCTGCCCGTTCCCACATGCAGGCTCCACGTGCTGGCGCAGGGGCTTCGTGTATCCTGGCAAGTGTCTGGGAAGCCGGCGGCTCCCCGCGACAGACCTGGGACTGGCCCCCAGGCAGTGATTTTTGCAAGAGGGAAAGAGGGGGCCGAGCCTGTCTGTCCCTGCAGGTCCTGGGACCCGCAGCACACAAGCTGGGACGCAGGGGTCACAGGTGTGCACGGCCTCTTGGGCTGCCCGTGTTCTACCGAGCAGTTAGTTCCCCTCCAGTCCTGCACCACCTCCCTGCAGCTCGGCCTGCGGCTGCCCGCCCACGCCCTACGCCCAACGTCTGTCTGGTCGTATGTGCTCAGACCTAGAGCCTGCTGTCAGACCCGAAAGGAGAGGTGAAGCTACCCGGGCTTCAAAGCGTGAGGCCCGCCGGCCTGCCTCTCAGTCCCATCTTCCTGGAAACCGAATCAACCTTTTCATCTCATTTGTATTGGGCCTGAATGTTGTTCCTTGCAAAAGAAAACAAAAATGTTAAAGTTCAGAATGATGGCCAGCTTCGAAGATCTGGAGTCTTGATTCTGATCACTGGGAAGGGAGTCCTCCAGAGAGGCATCCAAACCAGGAAGGAATGACAGACTTTCATGTCATTGCTTCTCGAGCCATGCCCCACCCCATGTAAAAGGGAGAACCATAATACACAATCTTAATACATACTTTTGGACATCTAGCAAATGTCTACTGCTCTGTGCACAGGGGTTACTGAAGGCGTGGGCAGGAGAGCAGCACAAACTGACGTTCAGGACCGTCTCCAGGGGTGGCCGAGGAAGAAAGCAGTGGGGAGTGAGTGCCAACCCCTAGCATGATGTGGGGGGGGGCTCTCTCCACTGGCAGGTCTCCCCTCTCCAGCACTCAGTCTCAGAAGTGCAGCCCCTGCCCGCAGATAGTTGGGGGACATGGGGCTGGAGAGCCTGGCATCAATTCCTGAGCATTTCATAGCAGGGCCTGGAGACAGGAGAGGCTGGGAATGCCCCCATGGCCATGTGGCAGCCTGCTTTCTCAGTCTTACGGCGTGGGGGGGGGGGATTTTGACAAACTAGTAAAAATAGCCTGTTGGCAGAATTCCCTGATGAACAGTGCCGTTCCCCCTCCCAGAAAGCCGTGAGTACAGACTGGAAACAGCAAGGGACCTGGACGTACAGTCTGCCGACCACTCCCTTAGCTGCCCTGGGCTGGTCACTGGCCAGCAGTCCATCCTGGGGACTAAGTGTCCTCTCTCAAAAAGAAGCTGCAACTCTTTGGGCCACCCCCAGGCCCCAGGGTTCTGCCCGCGTCATCCATTTATGCTTGGAATTGGTCAGGATAATCAGCCAACAGCAGGACCAAAGTCCTTGCTTGGGTTTTACTCCATAATGTTTTACTCCCCGTGATGGGGGAGTACCCGGAAGAGGCCTGTGCGGGAGCGGAGACACCTTCTTCGAGGAGCCATGTACCAGGGTCTGTACCAGGCTTGGAGCACCATGCTGCAGGCGGCCTGCCCCAGAGGCTACAGCCATCCCCTGTGTATTCCTTGGTGTCCCGTTTGGGAAGCACCTTGTAGGGTGGGGGCTTGCCGAGGCCGTGCTGTGACAGCTGCTTCCTCACTTGCGGCCTCCAGAGGCCAGGATGACTCGGAGTGGGGCCCACCTGGCTGGTGTGCACTCCAGAATCCTCTCTGTCCTCACATGCTCTGCCATTCACTTGCTGTGCAGCCTTGGGGAGGGCCAAAGTCAATGCCCCCAGACCCTTTCTTGGAGCGTTGGTGAGAGGACCAGGAATAACACAGAGAGCAAGAAGGCTGGCACAGGTGCACGTGTGTTCTTGTTGGGAATAGTCTTATCCGTGTCCCAGCTCACACTGAGCTCAAGGAACACCCGCAACGGCTCCTGGTACAGGAGCCGTTGTGGTAAAGCCCCGGCTTCACGAATGACTCACGTGGACGAACGCCCAACTCCCAGGCCAGGCCTTTGCAGCTGGGGCGGCTTCCTGGGCCTAACCCCCAGCTGGGTTTCACTGCCCCCTTCCCGACTCACTGCCCCCTTCTGGCAAGGGCGCTGGCCTGTGCCATCTGGTTCCTCAGAAACTCGCTCGTGCTCAGGTCTCCCAGGGTGTATTCCCAGCTGGGCGAGGGGCTCCTCCACTCCTGCCCGGGGGCTTTTTTATTTTTATCCAAAACTGCACTAGAAGGCAAGTCTCACCCAAAAGGCTGGGGGCCGGGGGCCCCACAGGCCTGCCCCCACTGCTCCCCACCCCCAGATATGCTCTGTCCCTTCCCCTCCAGGGCACGGCACTTGGCAGTGAGGGTCGTGTGTGTCTGCAGACCATTCCCGCTGCACCTGGCACTGTGGTTTCAATGTGCTGTCAAATCCACTGTCCCCTTCGCTTTCACCCAGACTCCCTCTGAGCTCTTGGGCAGGCCAGGGGCCTCGGAGGACAGCAGGTCCCGCCTGTCCGCGGTCCTCCTGCGGAAGCAGAGTGCAAGATAAGCAATCTGAGAGAGCGTGCGTCCAGGCCGGTGGGGGACTTCCCAGATTTGCTGTCACGTGTGTGTCCGTGTGCACATGTGAGCAGCCTGATGGACATTTAGTTCACATGCTGTTCACGCATTTACAGGGTGCAGTTCAGTGGGTTTTAGTACATGCGTGGAGGTGCGCAACTGTCACCTCAAGCCATTTTACGTTTTCATCACCCCAAAAAGAAGCCTGTAGCCCTCCGCACTGCGTGAACGACCTGAGCTCTGCGCTCTCACTCACTGGTGTGGCCCTGGCTGGCATCAGGCTGCCAAAGTTTGTGATTTCTTGTCCCTGCGTGTGCACAGCTCCCTTCTCCCATCCTGCCTCACACTGTGGGCTCTCGTCAGACTCTTTGGGGAAGAGGGGCACACTCCAGTCTCAGGAAATAGTGCATGTGTCCTTGAAAGGGTACCTGACCTGGGACTGGGGTCTCTGCAGAGTTGTGTCTCTCTTTTTTTTTTAAAAGATTTTATTTATCTATTCGACAGAGATAGAGACAGCCAGCGAGAGAGGGAACACAAGCAGGGGCAGTGGGAGAGGAAGAAGGCCGGCTCATAGCGGAAGAGCCTGATGTGGGGCTCGATCCCATAACGCCGGGATCACGCCCTGAGCCGAAGGCAGTCGCTCAACCGCTGTGCCACCCAGGCGCCCCAGAGTTGTGTGTCTTGACAGCCCTGAACCTCGTGCCACAGGCTTGGTTCTCCCTCCTCCTCACCTGCTGTGCTCTGGCTTCTGGTAGTTTCTGCCCTGGGAGCTGCTCTGACCTCTCTACCGCATCTCTTCAGCTTCCTGAAGAAAGGTAATGAGCTCGTCCTGATTGGCCAGTTCTTTTTCTGCCTCAGTTCACAGGTCACTGCGCAGGCCCAAGGATAGTACCCTGGAGCTGATTAATGGGGACTGAGGCATGTGCACAGATGATGAGGACCTGTGGCTCCCCTTGGCCAGAGCTTGGGGCACCTCAGGGTCACTGAGGAGAGGCTTTGTGGCCCAAGTTCACACCCTGGAGAGAGGGTCACCCTGGCTGCCACCTCTTTGTCCGGCTCCCAGGCTCCCACGTGAGCACGCAGCGGTGAACAGTCTTCTCGTTGCTGCTCCCGCTGCACGTTGACAGAGCATGGCGATGCTGAGCGGCGTCCTTCCCTTGGAGTCGTTTTTGCCAGATGCAGAAACTGAAGCCAGAGACTGTCCGGCTAAAATTTTTAGGTTTTCCAGGGCGGCTGCAACTTAAAATATCCTGTATGATTTTTTTAAAAGAGATTTTATCCATTCATTTGACAGAGAGAGAGAGCACGAGCAAGGGAGCGGCAGGCAGAGGCAGAGGGAGAAGCAGGCTCCCCGCCGAGCAGGGTTCCCTCCCAGGACCGCACTCCATCCCAGGACCGCGGGATCACGACCTGAGCTGAAGGCAGACGCTTCACCAACTGAGCCACCCAGGCGCCCCTATTCTGTACGATTTTAACAAAAACTAACAAAAAGAGAGGTTCAAGAGAGAATGAGATAGGCAGAAGATGGAAGCAGCCCGTGTCCAAAGGTGGAAAGGGTGGGTGGACAGATAAACAAATGTAGTTTGTTACGAAGAATGTCACGAAGCTTTGAAAGGGCAATAAAATCCCGACACGCTAGAATGTGGGCAATCCTGGAGGGCACTGCGCTCAGAGAGGGGAGCAGACACAGAGAGACAGGTTCTGTGTGACCCTAGACTGAGTAGAAGGTATAGGGCGGTGGGGGGGGAGGCGAGCTAGCATTAATGGGGCCAGAGTCTCAGTTTGGGAGGATGGGAAGAGTCTGGAGGTGGCCGGTGGTGACGGCTGCACAACGTGAATGTGCTCAGTGCCATTGGGCTGCACATTTAATGGTAAAAATGATAAAGTGTATGTTAGCTGCCCTTTACC
Organism: Ailuropoda melanoleuca; assembly: GCF_002007445.2. NCBI lineage: Eukaryota > Metazoa > Chordata > Mammalia > Carnivora > Ursidae > Ailuropoda > Ailuropoda melanoleuca. The sequence continues at coordinate 74,623,088 of NC_048232.1, forward strand.
ACAACTTAAAAAAAAAATCCATGGACCAAAAGAGAGGGTTAGGGGGAGAAGAAGAGAGGAGAGGGGAGAAGGAAAGGGGAGCGAGGAAGGGGGAGAAGGGGAGGGTTTCTCACCCTGGACAACAAGAACTTCCCAGGGAGGCAGCAGTGCTGTGCTGTCTGCCTGGGTCTTGTGTGTTTGTGTTTTGACTCTGTGACCTAGACGGGTGGATGGAGCCGCGGGTGCCGTGGACATGGGAAGGCGCTGAGCCCCCCACAGCCACCAGCCCAAGGGCAGGATGGTCACTCTGTCATCATCCCCAGGGGGGGCCACAGTTGCCAAGGCTCCTGCGCCCCCCCAGACCCCGAACCTCGGAGAGGAGGAGCTGTGGGAGGAGGGGGTGGGAGCAGGGTAGAGGAAGGACTGCGAAGCCAGCCTGCCCGAGTAGGGGTGGGGTGGGGGGAGGGGCCCGCCGAGGCCTCTTGGTGTGCAAGGATACAGACCCGATCTGCGGACAGGGAGGCACTGGGGTAAGGGGCCTCTGCCCGCCCTTCTGTATCTGCACGTGTGCAAGTGTGCACCCTGCATGCACACTTGTGCGTGTGTGTGCACCTCCAGAGAAGCAGGCACCACACATAGATGTGGGCACGCACGTATGCACCTGTGAGTCTGCACTGTGCACGCGTATACCCATGCGTGCCCGTATGCCCGTGCATGTGTGCACGTGTGCATACACACGTGTGCGTGTACACATACTTGCATGCATGCTGGCGTGTAGTGGGAAATAGGAATGACCATCTCTCTGGAACCGGGGAAAGAAGTGCTAACTGAAGATTCTCCATATGGAAAGGACCACTGTGAGGGGCTCTAAAAAAACTGGACGTCGGGGCAGGGACTGAGGGGAGTAGAATCTTTCCAGAGGTCTCGTTGTAGGTGGGGAGGAGGGGAGAAAAGGGGAATAAATGTCTTCTAGAGACTTCATGTGGGGGGTGGGCTGTGAGGAAGAGAGCTTAGAAGCTCCCTGCTGCCAGATCACATGTGCCCATTGGGCACTCTGCCCGTGACAGGTGAGGTCTCCCCAGGCCTGGCAGCAAGAACTTGAACTCCCTCCTCTGATCAAAGGTCTTTCCCAGACAAGGAGCTCAGCCCTTCCAGCCCCGAGTCTAGAGCAGGGCCGCAGACACTGTTCGGAAGTTCGAATCCCACACGGGCACGGCCCTGTTTAAAACCAGCGGATTCCTGGTGTGGGGAGGGGGGTCAAGTGATGCAGCCACTTTGGAAAACTGGAAAACGGCTTGGCGGTCCCTCAAAAAGGTGAAGGTCGAGTTACCGGGTCCCCCAGCCATGCCCTAGAGAACTGAAAATGTCTGTCCACACAGAAACATGCACGCGAATGTTCATAGCAGTGTTATAATATGTGCAATTATAGTCTCATAGCCCAAAGTAGAAACAGCCCAAATGTCCACACCAGATGAAGAGATAAACAGAACGTGGTCTGTCCGTGCAGCGGAATATGGACCGTTCAGCCATAAAAAGGATTGGAGCAGTAACACCTGTCAGCAGACTCGAAGGGCCACATCCTACCGGGTTCTGTTCATGGGAAACGTCCGGAACAGGGGCAGAAAGTGGACTGGGGGCTAGGTAGGGAACTGGGAATGGGCTGGGGGTAGACTGCTGGTGGGTGAGGGGTCTACTCCTTCTTTGGGATGACAAAAACATTTCAGAACTAGGTAGAGGTTAGGATTGTTCAACATCATGAATGTATAAAAAGCCACTTAACTGTCTACTTTAAAACGGCTAAAATGGAGAATTTTATGTTAAATGAATTTTACCTTAAAATGACACAAATTAGCCCTGGGGACTGAGCTCAGATTCCTTGCTGGGGTTTAGAGGGTCCTCACTGCGTCCCCACAGGCATGACTTGCCATTCCCTGAGAGCATCCGTGTCTCCTGCCCCAGGGCCTTGGCACGCACTGCCCCTCCCCCCCATAATGTTTTTGTGTCTGACCTTTGCCCAACTAAGTAGCCTCTGTTTCTCCTCTCCCCAGGGAATGAGACCAACCTAGTGCCCATGGGACGCACGAATGGCGGATGACCAGACTGGGTGGTGGAGCCACCACCCTAAGGACAGTGGCGAGGAGGCCGAGCTTGGAGGTCAGGTGCCCAAGCTTCAATTCCTGCTCTGCCACCAGCCGTGCAACCTTGGGCAGGAGACTCCACCTCCCTGTGCCTCTCCTTTCTCAGCTGTGAAATGGAGATAATCCCAGCCCCGAGCCCGGAGGTGGTGGAGACGCTTGATAGGGTTACCGCACGGACAGTTTAGAAGAGGGCCTGGAGCCAAGTAATGGCCGCGTGGATCCTAGCTGTTCACATACTTACTGTTCATTTGGGAAATGAACCGTGAGGCCGGTAGCAGTGGTGGCGGGTGCCCGCGGAGCCGTGGATGGGACCCGGGCCCGATGGTTGCCTCCTGCTCAGATCCCCACCGTGGGTCAGGACCCAAGCCCCCCCCTCGGCTTTGGACCTGTGCCCGTGTGCTGAGGATGCTGGGCCCAGCACTAATGATTAGCCCCACTTCATTAACAAAATTCGCCGACTGGGTCCCTGTCTGAGGGCATGAGGAGGGGAAAGCCAACTGTTGTGAAGTGAACAGTGGTGACCAGTGGGACAAGGGGCACCAGGTCGGCACAGGTACGATTTATTGCTTCCAGCAACTCCTACGACCTTCCCCAGAGATCTGAAGGGGTGACCTTAGCCCAGGCGAGGGGAGCCGGCAGGAAGGGTCGGTGGTGGGGCTTGAACGGTCTCCCAAGGGTGAGAAGTGCTTGTGTGTACGTGTCCCACGCAGCTAGTGATGGCTGAGGAAAACTCCGGGAAACGCAGGGTTCACCTGGGCCCCGGCTGGCCAACGGCCCCAGGAGGAGCTGGGTAAGCAGTGGGGTCCCGGGGCTCGATGCCAGCCCCACCACTGGCGAGCAGAGACGTGCAGACTGGACCCACACCAGCAGGGAAAAGGAGGTCAGTTCACGACCCCGACCAGCCTCCAAGGATTGGCCCAGGCGCAGGCGAGCCTGGGACAGAGGCCAGGGTTGGGCTGGGATCCTGGCCCTGCTAGGCATCTGCTCTGAGAGCAGCCGCCAAGCTCACATGGCTGCTTCAATTAATGAAAATGAAGCAAAAGTACAAATCCACTTTCTCAGCCTCACTAGCCACATTCCATGTGCTCAGTGACGCCTGGGTTGGATAGCACGGAACAGAGAATCTCTATCATTCTGGAAAGCTCTCTCGGGCAGGCCTACAGGAGGCCAGGGGGGCCCAGCTGGGTTGGAGGTGTGAAGGGCATTTGACAATGTCTTGTTGTCACAGTGTGGGGCTGACGAGAGGTCAGGGATGCGTTCAGGACCCTACACTACACAGGGTGGCCTCCCATAGAGAACGATCCAGCACCAAGGGTCCGTGGGACCGAGATGCAGACCCCCGCCCTAGACCCAGCCAGCACCTGATTACCTTCCTTGCCCACCTGATGGAGGCCTCGGTGAGCCTGGCTCCTCGACAGTCCTTCACCTAGATCAGGTGAGGGTGTGAGCCCAGAGGAGCCCAGGTGGGCGGAAGGGCTCCGCTGTGCCCGTCCACCACTGTGTCAGCTGTTCCTCTGTATGGCGGGGCCCAGACTTCCTGAATGAAGCTGGGTCAGATCTGACATCTGGAGTCCTGAGCCTCAGAGCTGCAGGGGTGAGGGACACCCGTCTCACATAACTGGACACTTGGACCTTCCCCAGCCTGCTGGGAGCCACGAGGCAACTGGCCATGGGAGCTGGGCCCGGCATGGGTCTTTGGCCTCTGGTGTCACCAGGTCACCCAGCTCAGAGGTGCCCTCACCCCCACGCCCAGCCTCCCAGGAGGGCAGAGGCCCTGCTCCCAAAGCACATGGTAGGGCCTCAGCATGTACAGAGTGAACGACACAGGGACCAGCAGGGGCTCGAGGCAGCCAGCTGGATCCTCACCTCTCCTCTGGCAGAGAGGGCAGGGGCAGGACCCAACCCTGACCTCTCACCCCAAGTTCCCACCCCCTTTTCCGGGTCCCCATTTACTTCCCAGCTTCCGGGAGGTGGTTTCCAGCCCAAGACGCTGGCTCAGGTGGGCCCATAAACAGGAGGTGTTTTTGAAACTTGCCCTGCTGTCACCCACTGCCCGTGGACTCAGGAGGCCCCGGAGAGGCCCCAAACCTTGTTCCTGGCTGGGAAGCAGGCCCGCACAGCTCTCCTGGAGTCCAAGCGTGGAGCCTCTTTGCCTTCTAACCCTGCTCCGTGGGCTGGTGGTGACCCTGCCGAACCCCTCCTGCAGCTTTTCCTGGCCACATCACCTTTCCCCTCTGTCCTCAAGGATGATGGCCCCTGGCCTAACCCCCATGCCCTGCCATCCTCTGTCCATCGTCATCTCCTGCCAGGTGGGGTCTGGACCTGCTCCTGCCCCTCCCCATCCACGCCACTCCCCAGAGAGCCCCTTTCTGTGGCCCTGAAGACAGCAGGGCTGTACATGCCACTGCAGGTGCCAGGGGCAGTGGCCTGCAGGTGGGAGGGGAGGCCCGCCCGACTGGAGCATCTGTGGTTCTGGCCTGGCCTGAAGGAAGGTTGGGTGACTCCCGAGTTTCCCTGCCTGATGNGGGGGCAGGGGGGGGGGGGGGGGGGGCGGGTTATGCCTGTCCCTGGCCTCAGGATGGTCTTGCCTCTCTCATGGCCCACAGCGTGCCCTGCAGCTAGGCTGGCCGGGAGAGTTCCTGCTCACACCCTTGGTCACCTGCACATCTCTGTATCTGCTGTGCTGCGTGACTGGGCAGAGTCACTGGGCTGGGCTTCTCCAGGCTCCAGCGCCTGCTGGGGTGCCCTACCTACCCCACCTCCGTGAGCTGCTGGCCACAAGAACTTCCCCAGTACCCCTTCCCCTGAGGCCCCCCAGGTCTGCCTACCGCCAGGCAGGCTTGGGGCTCCTGCCAATCACCCGGAAGGCCCTGTGGAGCAGTCCCTGCAGGGGTGGGAGCTGGGGCCTCTGAAGAGAGGAACCCTCCCCCAGGCAATCTCCTCTAGCCAGGACTTCCCACCAACGCAGCAGGCAGAGGGTGGTTGGGTCGGGTGACCCACGCCAGCTGTAAGCTGGCCTAGTTGGGAGGTGTCCTGGGCGCTAGGGCAGGAGCGGAGGGTACTGGGGTCAGGTCAAGGCGAGACTTGGGGCACTCTGAAACGGAGCTGACCAAACCTGCCTGGGAGTACAGGACGTGGGTCGAGGGGGCAGCCGTGCGGGGTCTGGCGCTGTCCGGGATGCTGAGCACTGGGAAAGGGCAGCTGTCGTGATCGTTGTGATTGTTAGAAAGAACTGCAATGACTTCGAGAAAGGGGCGAGCTGGTAAAGGCAGCTGGCACCAGACCAGCTCCGCTGCGGCTAGGAATGGATTCCAGAAACGCAGCTGAATTCAGAACACCCCCCCCCCTGCACAAGAATAAAAGGAGAAAAGTAAAAGCAGCAATCAGTGGAGGACGGGGACGGAGGATTGAGGGTGACTATGACTTCATGGGCGGGAACAATCGCGTGAAGTCACTCCGCCAAGAAAGAAGGGAAAAAGCAGGACAACGCAAACAAAATATATGGGAGCGGAAATAACAACTGACCCAACGTAGACCTAAAAAATAAAAGTTAGAAACACCTAAAAACGAATAAAACAAAAACCTAGGTGAAGTACACAAATTCCTGGAAAAATATAAAACGACCAAAAGAAGGGCAAACAGAAGAACAGGAATAGACTGACATGTGGTTGTGGGAGCCCTCCCCTCCCCAGCCTGGGCTGCAGGCTGCTCGGTGAGGGGGTCCCGCCCTGAGCCCAGGGACCAGTAACTCCTGTCCTGGACAGAATGTTCTGGAAAGTGGAAAAGAGGCAAGACGGATTGTGGCTTCTAACCAGACAAGGACAAACAAAAAGAAAGCACAGGAGGTCTGTTTCACTCAGGAGCTTTGGTGCAAAAAATTTGAAATAAAATACTAGATAACTGACCATTACAAGTGAGAAATCGACCTCATGGTCTGGGCGTCTCTAGTCACATGTCAAACAGTAGCAGTGCAATTCATCCCATTAATAGACTAAAGAAAGATCCTATGATTAACTCAGTAGGTACGGAAAAGCCTTTGACACTTGTATTGAATACAGTATTTTGTCACTGATTAAAATCTCTGAGCGCAATAGAAATAGAACATTTCCTTCCCAGGGTGGAGGTTAGACCCCCAAGCCTGCAGCACCACGTATGCAGTGGAGAAACTGGTGGCCGAGATCGTGACCAGGACAAGCTGCCTCATGACGCTGATGTTCCCACAGTCCCAGATGCTATGTGACCCAGCAATCGTGCTCTGTGGTTGACTAAATATTAGTGCCCCCCTGCCCCCATTCCGATAGTGTGAGGAGGTGGGGCCTTTGGGAGCTGATGAGGTCATGAGAGCAGAGCCCATGATGGGATTCGTGCCCTCTTAAGAAGATGTCTGGCACTTGTTTGCCCTCTCCGCTGTCAGCCATGCCACTGGAAGACCCAGCAAGAAGACAGCAGTCTGCGAGTCAGGCAGTGGGCTCTCATCAGACACGGGCCCTGCCAGCACCTCAATCTTGGACTTCCAGCCTCCACACCCTGAGAAAGAGATCTTTGTTGAACTAAGATGTGCTCCTAGGTATTTATCCAAAGGAGTTAGAAATTTATGTTCACACAAAAACCTCCATGAGAATGTTTCTAGCAGGTTGGTTCATAATTGCCCCAAATTAAAAGTAACCAAGACGTTCTTCAGGAGAGGAATGGGTAAAGAAGCTGGAACATTCAAGCAGTGGAATGTTGTTCGGCAATAGGAAGGAATCACTGTCGAGACACACGGAGGCACAGATGAATCGTAAATGCCTGTTGCTGGGCGAAAGACGCGTTTGCAGTGGCTATGGGCTCTGTGCGTCCCTTTCTTTGACATTCTGGAAAGAGCAAACTATGGAGACAGTAAAAAGACGGTGGTTGCCAGGCTGGGAGGCAGGAGGGACTAGCTGACACACGGGATTTCTTGGCCAGTGAGACTGTTCTGTGTGACACTGGAACACTGGACACATGAATCCACACATTTGTTAAAACCCACAGACTCTCCAGCAGAAGGAACGGGCCTTAATGTATGCACACTTGAGAGATTCATACAGGAGTGGAGGACGTCAGGGTGGAATGACAGGAATCTGGCTGTGTCACAAGTACCCGAAGCCACCAGACGGAGGGGGTGGGGAGAGGGCACTGAGCTGGGTCGCTTGGGAAATGAGCGGGGTCTGTAAGATGAAGGGCAGAAGGAGCGTCCCAGGACCTGCACGGCAGTTGGTAAAGCCGTTTCCCACGGGGTCCTCATCAGCAATTCTGAAACCACAGCCCACGCGCTGGGATGCAGTGATTGAGGGGGTGGGTGCTGGGTGCTGGGGGTCAGGTTTCCCGCTGTTGGAGTGGGAGCGGACAGGAGCTAGGGGCAGGGTAGACGGGCCCGTGCGACCTGAGTTGGGGTGGGACTCATGCTTAATATAGCTACTTACGGAGAAATGTGGAAATACAGGTGTGTATGTACACGTGGGTTAGCACACACACATGTATCTCTTTGCTCTGTCAGTGGGGAAGCAGTGACAGCACGAAGCACACCTTGGTTTCTCATACCTTTCTCCAAGAAAAGGAACCGGGGCCCCTTGGGGAAACAGCTGATTTGAGGACTGGGACGTTGCGCGTACAAGAGGGTTATGGGGCATCTTGTAGTGCGAGTGTTGTGGCCTGAATTGTGTCTCCTTCCCCCCAGAATGTCATAGGTGAAACCCTACCCCTCAATGTGACTGTATGTGCTGACGGGGCTTTCTGGGAGGTAATTAAGGTTAAATGAAGTCATAAGGGTGTGCCCTGATCCAACGGGACAGGTGTCCTTGCAAGAAGAGGAAGACACAGCAGGGCTGAGTGCACAGAGGAAGGCTTCGTGAGATGTAGGAGAGAAGGCGCCGTCTGCCAGGCACAGAGAGAGGCCTCAGGAGAAACCAGCCCTGTCGGCATCTTGATCTTGGACTGGGGATCAATGCCCGTCGTTTAAGCCCCCAGTCTGTCGTGCCTTGTTATGTAGGGTAGCCCTAGCAAATACAGCTTGAAAGTCCAGAACCGCTCACAAACAAAACCAAACAACGTCCCACACGAAGGGGGCTACGTTAGGGGGACACAAGCTGAAGGAGCCCCCAATCGCTAAAGCTGGACTGATACGGGCAATAAATAAACAGGGTTGGAATGGATAGCCGTCTTTGAGTCTGCACCGACATGAAAATCATCACGTAAGCGAACACATGGGGAGAAAACCCGTGCACAAGAACCAGAGTGGCATGTGGGGAGGCTCTGCCCTCCCCACCCCACACGTGGTCCTCCCCACACAACACACGATGCAAATGCGGACAAACACACCTCAGCCAGGTGGTCACGGTCACATCCACGGGTGACGAGTCACACTGAGAGCACCGACCCCTGTGTGATGTGATGAGAAGGGCACTTTGCCTCTGTGGTCTCCTCCCCAAACCCACAAGGCCAGACTAATCATGAGGAAAACATCAGGCACATTCCAGCGGAGGGCCAGTCTGCAAAATCTCTGCCCAGCACTTCCCAGAACTGATGGGTCACCTGAAACCAGGGAAGTCAGAGACGTGTCACAGCAAAGAGGCACCTGAGGAGACGCGATGCCCAAATGTAATGTGGGATCCTGGAGCAGCGAAAGGACATCTGAAGACATTTGGTATAAACTGAGGACATTTGAATAAAGTGTGCACTTTAGTTACTAATAGTAATAATAATGTATCGACATTGGCTGATGAATGGTGAGGATGTGGGGTGGATGAGAACTCTGTAACTTTGTAACTTTTCTGTAAATCTAATTCTGTACTAAAATAAAAAACTGATTTAAAAAGGGGGAAAAGGGGGCGCCTGGGTGGCGCAGCGGTTGGGCGTCTGCCTTCGGCTCGGGGCGTGATCCCGGCGTTGTGGGATCGAGCCCCGCGTCAGGCTCCTCTGCTATGAGCCTGCCTCTTCCTCTCCCACTCCCTGCTTGTGTTCCCTCTCTCGCTGGCTGTCTCTATCTCTGTCGAATAGATGGATAAAATCTTTAAAGGAAAAAAAAAAAATAAAAAATAAAAAGGGGGAAAAGATATTTGCAGTAGGCTCCTGTTACTGTAACAAGTTACAGATCTTCCCTGCTATTCTTAGCTTCACTAATGATGTTCATGAGTATTTAAATCTATAAGACCTTGACATGAAAAAAACACAGGCACACAAAACACATCCCAAAGGTTGCCTATGGGGTCGGGGGACAGATAACGAATGAGTACAATACAAACAGCTGGGACAAGAGAGCCTTGCATTTTATGAGTCATGAGTTTACTCCATGACCCCAGGTGTGTGATAAACTTGACCCTCAGGGTAAGAAGGAAACTGGCCCAACCTCCTTTACTTTCTGGTGAGCTTGGTGAAGCCGCCGAGCCTCAGTTTACCCTGCTGTTAAAGGGGCCAGGGAGGGGAGGAACCAGCCACAGTCCCTCCACCCCACCCCCGGCCTGCCAGGTGAAGGGAAGGAAGTGCAGAGCTGCCCAGAGACCCCAGTCGCATGATTGTGGCGTTGTGGGTAATGGCTAAAAACAGCAAAACTCCAATGCTGTGATTTAGCAAACAAGCAAATACAACTATTCTAAAATACACCGAGAGAAGTAGAATGAATGGAAAGAGGGACTTTTCAGAAAAAATACACTCGCGAAAGATCTTCGGGACCTGCTGGACCTAAAGTCACCCTGAAAAAATACACTCGCGAAAGATCTTCGGGACCTGCTGGACCTAAAGTCACCCTGACTAACTGTCCCCGCGCCAGCATGGCACGAGCACCCCGAACCCTCCGCAGAGGCCGTGCCAGTGGCCGGGGGCCTGCTGCGTCGGAGCTCGCTTTCTTGGAGATCTGAGGGTGGTGGTAGCCGTGAGGGTCTGCCCTACGAGCAGACGATGCTGGGATCCGGTCAGTGTCAGGGCTCCCCTGGGTGAGCGTTATTGGGTACCCCCCTTAGAGGGGCCACATTCAGCAAACAGAAATACAAGACGCGCACTGAAACCTGTGCTTCAGACGAACCAGGAACACGGTTTTAGTCTAAGTATGTCCCACGTGATACCGGTAACCGTACAGCGACCACGGACTGCGGGCTGCCTGGGCTGGGGGCTGGGGGTCATTCGGGGCTGGTGGAAACGTTGCAAGATAGTGGGGGTGGCCGCACCGCTCTGAGCGTACCGACAGCCACGGAGCCGGGCGCTTCGCCCCCAGACCCACACCTGACCTTACCGCCCGGGGCAGGCGAACGCCGGGGCTGACCACCAGCAAGGACCCCGCCCCAGCCTCGGATTCGTGTCCGCCCGGCTCCCTCCCGAGACACGGGACAGGGTCCGACCCGCGCGTGCTGATTCGGGACCCGCCCTGGAAGTCGCCTTTCTGGGGGAGACAGAAAGGTGAGCGCCCCGAACGGAAGGACCAAAGCCCGAAAGTACCCCGCCCCGCCCCAGCCACCAGCTCCGCCTTAAATAGACACCCCGGGCTATGATTGGTGGGTTGAAGTCATGTGCCCACTGCTGGGCCAATCGTCGAGGCCGAGGCTTGTATTGTGATTGGCGCGGCCGGGTCAGGCAGTCTCAGCTACGGCGGCCGGCAGGGCTGAGGACTTGAGCGGGGCCGAGCCCTGGGGGCTGGCATGCGGTGCGCCTCAGTCTGGCTTCCTCTGCTCTGAGCTCCGGGGACCCTCTCGCCCCTGGCAAACTGGTCGTCCAGTGTGGACAACCCAGAAGGGCTAAAAATCCTGCCGTCTGCCCTTCAGGCTTTTGTTTAATGAGACATTTCAAACACGCAGCGAGCACCGCCCAGATTGTGCCTTAGCGCTCCCGGCCCTCAGCGCTTCTCACTGTCCGGGGCTGCAGATGTTGCAGGTTCAAACCATGTAACTGGGGGCGCAGACTGACCTACGGCTGAAACGCCTGAAGTCCCAGAACGCGGACCCCCGGGGCGCTCGGTCACCCCCAGACACCCTCGGAACCTTGGTCACCCCCAGACACACTCGGACACCCTCAGACACCCTCAGATCCTCGGTCACCCCAGACACACTCAGATCCTCGGTCACTCCCAGACACCCTCAGATCCTCGGTCACCCCCAGGCTCACTCAGATCCTCGGTCACCCCCAGACACACTCGGACACCGTCAGACACCCTCAGATCCTCGGTCACCCTCAGACACACTCAGACCCTCGGTCACTCCCAGACACCCTCAAATCCTCGGTCACCCCCAGACACACTCAGATCCTCGGTCACCCCAAGACACACTCGGACACCCCCAGACACCCTCAGATCCTTGGTCACAGACACCCTCAGATCCTCGGTCACTCTCAGACACACTCAGATCCTTGGTCACCCCAAGACACACTCGGACACCCCCAGACACACTCAGATCCTTGGTCACCCCAAGACACACTTGGTCACCCTCAGACACCCTCAGATCCTCGGTCACCCCAGACACACTCCGG
>NC_048232.1:74636118-74694163 GCF_002007445.2 Ailuropoda melanoleuca
CCCCAGACACACTCAGATCCTCGGTCACCCCAAGACACACTCGGACACCCCCAGACACCCTCAGATCCTTGGTCACAGACACCCTCAGATCCTCGGTCACTCTCAGACACACTCAGATCCTTGGTCACCCCAAGACACACTCGGACACCCCCAGACACACTCAGATCCTTGGTCACCCCAAGACACACTTGGTCACCCTCAGACACCCTCAGATCCTCGGTCACCCCAGACACACTCAGATCCTCGGTCACCCCCAGACACACTCAGATCCTCGGTCACCCCCAGACACACTCGGACACCCTCAGACACACTCAGATCCTTGGTCACCCCAAGACACACTCGGACACCCCCAGACACACTCAGATCCTTGGTCACCCCAAGACACACTCAGTCACCCTCAGATACCCTCAGATCCTCGGTCACCCCCAGACACACTCAGATCCTTGGTCACCCTCAGACACACTCAGATCCTCAGTCACCCCCAGACACACTCGGACAAACTCAGACACACACAGATCCTTGGTCACAGACACCCTCAGATCCTCGGTCACCGTCAGACACACTCAGATCCTCAGTCATACTCAGACACCCTTGGCAACCCTCAGACACCCTTGGTCACCATCTGCTCTGGCCTTTGGCCATTGTTGACCACCCTCAGACACCCTTGGTCACCCTTAGACACCCGGAGTCACCATCCACATTGGCCCTCGGTCACCCTTGGACACACTTTGTCACCATCTGCTCTGGCCCTTGGCCACCCTCAAACAAACTTGGTCACCATCTACACTGGCCCTTGGCCACCCCCGGCCACCATCTGCACAGGACCAAAGGGTTGGCATTTCGTGAGTTCCAAAGTACGGACAGAACACGTGGGCCCTTTTGTGCTTAACCAGAATAAATGCGCCCTTGCTTGCTATTACCCCCACTCCCCGTCCCACCGGCCCCACGAGGCCACGTCAGAGGTCTCAGCGTCCTCCGTCTCGAGACAGTTTGCCACCTCACCATCCTAGGAATTATTCCGTCATTACTCACGACTATTCCCAGCTACGCCCACCGTGACTAAAATAGTGAGAAAGCAAAGCATGAGGGCATCATCTGTAAGGGGACAGTGACACCGGTGTGTGGGGCTGACCTGTGTGCTGTCCTCTGTCAGGGCCGTGGAGGTGGCGCCTGCACACGGGCTGCGTAAGCTGCGGTGCACTCCCGCCCCATGCACTTGAGGGTTTGTCTCTTCCGTCTGCCGTCCGTGAAGGCAGACGGGAGAAACCTGACAGATGACAAATCAGAAGACAAAAGGGACAGAAGAGCTGGCAGCCCCATTGATGGCAGGAGAACAATTGTCCTCAGATGATGAGGTTCCAGACAAAGCATCCCAGGCTCGAGGTTCGGTGAGTGAACGGTGCGTTTTCCAGCCAGGTGGTCCTTCAGCAGTGTGGCGTGATCGCAGTATTCAGTGACCAGCGCCCGGGCCATCTCGTGTGCCCACACAGACCCAGGTCAGTATTCTTTCATCTTTTATGATGTCTGTGCTTCCAAACATACTTGATACAAATACAAAGAAGCTCTGTTTAAATTCTTATTAAAACTTCTAGAGACTTCCATTATCCTTTTATTTTTACTTTCATAAATTATTTGTAATCCGAATTAAAGTATAATAAATAAGAGGCCTTTTCTGTTTCCTGCCATGGGGGGGGGTGAGGACTCCCCTCTGGGACCTGTGCTGCCCTGAGCATGGGAAACACCTGACCGTCCAGGCCCCTTCCCTTTGAGCCCACAGCGGGGGTGACCATGGGGAAGTGCTGGCCTGGGACAGCTGAGGGGTTGAGGTGCTGGGGGAGAGTCCCGCAGGACTGGGGAGCACCATGGGAGGGGAGCAGGGGTGTGTGTAGCAGTCTCGTGGGGGGAGGAGCACGCTGTGCGTGGGGGGTGCAGGCTGTGTGTGCCCCGCGCAGCAGGCTTATCGGGGGCCGAGACCCAGGAACCTTTGCTGGGATGTGGTCTCCTGCCAGCAGGAGGGCTTCTCGTCCTGTATTTCCAGTGTGTGCTGAGTCGTCATCCCAGCACGCTCGTGGCGCCGAGCAGGCTCCCTTAGATACCCTGACTTGGCGGGTGTGCGTCAGTGAGTGCCGGCCGGCCTCGACCAGGAAGCCGTGGGCCGAGTGATGACGCGGCTCAGGGAATGGAGCGCTGGAAACACTCAGCCCTCTGCACGGAGATGATAACACGCAAACTAAACCCAGCAGCAGCGAATCTTGACTGTGACCCAGAGTCCCAGGCAACGTCAGCGGGCCAGGGTTCTCGAGGACTGCGCTCCCCCCGCGGGGCCGCCCCCTGGGGCTGGCAGGGAGTTTTCAGCACAGCAGTGTGCCCAGCACCCCCTTCCCAGCCCAGGTAGGGGTGGCTTCTTTGGGCGACCTTGCCCAGTGTGACCCCCAACCGTCTAGAGCGGTGTCCACCCCGGGAGGGGAGCGGTAGGCAGGCCGGTCTGCAGGCAGGACCGAAGCCCACAAAGAGCTATCTTGGAGGACTTGGACTGTGTCCGAGGCACCTAGGGCCTCGAAAGGACAACACAACCCGATGTTAGTCACAGCAGTGAAAACCAATCTTATTCAGTGACTGCTTGTGGGGGGTGGCAGGCGGTGCTGAGTTCTGATCCAGATTCGTGCAGAGGTGGGTACGTTTGAGGGGAGAGGAGGGTCGGCCAGGAGAATTGGGGAGAGGAAGCTCGCAGCTCCAGGAAGGGTGCGGGCCGCTGACCGGTGCACGCGGGACTTTGGCTCCTGCCCTCCCGCAGAGCCCCCTCTTCCAATGTTGGCCGGGCAGTTAGAGGCAAGGGTCGGGGGGGCCCTGGAGCCCTGGAAGGGGAGTGTGGGAGGGACGGCAACTGTCCACTCTGGAGAATGCTGGCTGTGGTCTCTGGAGACGGTCACCGGTCACTGCAGTTACTTTACTTCCGAACGGTGACGGACCTGGGGACAAGGTGGTGGTCTAGGATGGAGAGGCCGTTCTGGGGCAGCGGACTTGAGCAACGGAACCATGAGGAAGGCAGAGGGCCTCTGGCGACCACCGGGCTGAGTGCACACAGGCTCATCAGGTGACCCACCTGGAAATAGCCACGGGCACTGCTGACCAATGGGCTGCTTACAACAGGCACAGGTACTGGAAACGGACAATTCCACACGTTCCCGTGTCCCCTCATCCCCCACACGTTCCCGTGTCCCCTCACCCCCCCAAATGTTCCTGTGTCCCCTCACCGCCCCTACATTCCCATGTCCCCTCATCCCCCCAAACATTCCCGTGTCCCCTCACCCCCCAAACGTTCCCATGTCCTCTCACCCCCCAAATGTTCCTGTGTCCCCTCACCGCCCCTACATTCCCGTGTCCCCTCACCCCCCCAAACGTTCCCGTGTCCCCTCACCCACCAAATGTTCCCGTGTCCCCTTACCCCTCATACGTTCCCGAGTCCCCTCACCCCCTCATACGTTCCCGAGTCCCCTCACCCCCTCATACGTTCCCGTGTCCCCTCACCACCCCTACATTCCCATGTCCCCTCACCCCCTCATACATTCCCGTGTCCCCTCACCCCCCAAACGTTCCCATGTCCCCTCACCATCCCTATATTCCCATGTCCCCTCACCCCCCCAAACGTTCCCATGTCCCCTCACCCCTCCATACATTCCCGTGCCTCCTTTGTTCTGCCCTGGTGAGTCCTTTCCTGCCTGAGGTGCCAGCCTCCAGTGGCCCCATGTAGGAGATGAGACTGAATTGGGGTAGAAAGGAGAGGCCTCCCCACATCGATGTTTGTGACTAGGCTTAAAGCCCAGGACTTGACAATTGTAGGAGTTTCAAGGCCGGACCCAAGGCCCCAGGGATGGCAAGTCTGGCGAAACCTCAGACCTTGCAGGGGGTCCACCGAGAGGAGATCAAAAGGCCCAAACGCCTGCAGGAAGCTAAGCTGTGAACCACTGTGGACGGCCGGCCGTGGGGAGACCCTCTGGCTGGTCCACAGCCCACGCCCTACAAACTGGGGAAGCCGCCTTGAGGCTGGGGGTGCTCCCTTTCTGTCAAAGGCTCCTGCCACCGGTAGACCTCAGTTTCTCCAGCTGTCAAGGAGAGTCCGTGAACGTGGCCCTCCCTTCCAGGCCTGGTGGGGGGAGCCAGGAGACGCTCGCTGGGCTGGCTCCCTGCCACTGCTGAGTCCTGCCGCCAGAGGGCATGCGGCCCTCCTCCGAGCCCCCGCCCGCCCTGTGCTCCGCGGGGCCCCACAGCAAGGCGGTTGGCTGCTATGCAGGTCAGATGGGTTAGGGCTCCACTGCGTGCACGGAGGGCTGGGGACCCTACCTGGCCATTGCCTGCAAGGCCAGGGGCTCCTTGTCCCCCGGGGCAGTTCGGGCCGTCAGAGGCAGGCTTACAGGAGGGAGAGCGAGCTGTAGGTGGGGCAGGGCAAAGATGTGGAGGGGTGTGCGTGTTGGCTGTGGACGCAGCTCCCCCTCAGGGCCCCTCCTCTGCTTGGACCCTTCCCCTGGCTCCCTGGAAGTAGATGGGAGTGAAGTTCCCACCAGACCAGCTCTGCCTGGCAGGGGATTCTAGAGACCGTGGGAGGTGGCTGGCTGAGACGGGCAGGGATGGCCTGAAAGCAGGGGCCAGGGCATGTGGGCAGGACTGGACCATGTGCATGGAGGTGTTGGGACTGACCACCCAGCCACGGGTACCCAAAATGGCTGGGATGGGGCCATCGGGGCTCAGCCCAGACACCAAGGAGCCAGGGACAGTGTGGCATCTTGGGGCTCAGGGTGGGCGCCCCCCCCCGCCCCTGCCATGTGAGCAAGGCAGAGATGAGCCAGGCTTTTCAGTCTGGTGTTGGAGCTGCAGGGAACCCTGAAGAGAAATGGCCTGGGGGGGGTAGCATGTGAAAGTGGCACTGGAGCCAAGAGATGGGTCTGGGTAGGGGTCCCACATCTTGAGAACCGACCTGGGGGCACACAATGTCCTGGAGGGGGATGGGAAAGACGACCCCTCCTCTAAGTGGCCCAGCTGCGGGTGAGAAGATGTGACCAGCCTTAACATTAGGGCTCCCTGCCCAATCTCACTGACCGGGACCAGATGCCCTCTCTGATGATGCTGATGAGGGCCAGGTGAGACATCCCTGGGGCCCCATGGCGAGGATCACAGGACCACAGCCAAGTTCGGGGCTGACCCCTGCGCTTGGGGCCCCGAAGCCTGGCAAGTGACAGCCCCTTGGCAAGGGGAGGTTAAGGTGACAGAGATGGGACAATGGGCGTCATCCTGGTCCCTTGAGAGGCTGCAGCCTGGAGGCCCAGGTGGAAAGAGACCCACTCAGGCAGATGTGGGGAGTGAGAAGCGCAGGTGGAGGACCCCGTGGTCGAGATGGTCTCTCTTTGAACATGCTGAGAACAATCTGGACCTCCCTGCCATGTACCATGTCTGGGAGAGAATGTGGGAGGGCCCCTGATGCCCTCTGCCCCTCCCCCAGGAACCCCCATTGCAGGGCCCAGCTGAGGGTCAGTACTGTGACCCCCATACCCCAGGCCTCCATGTCACTCGGATTGTAGCAGCGTGCCTGCTTTTAAACAGCTTCACCTCACCTGGTGAAATCACTCCTATGGGGCTTGGGGTCCCCCCAAAAGGGTCTTCCTTCCTGGGCCTTCCACCAGGTGGGGCATCTTCTGGGCCTCGCTCCCCCGGCCCAGACTGCGGGGAGATCTGGAGCCCCCGCTCAAGGCAGTTGCCCAGCAGCTGTTGGGTGGTTGAGCCTTTAGGAGCACCAGAAAGTTCCATCCCACCGTGATGGGGTGAGGATCTTATAGGATGGGGAGTCCTCGAACGGGTAGAAGCTGTCCCAAGCATCAGGGGCAGCTGGTGGGGGCCCCAGACCAGGGGTAGATGGTGTTGGGGGTTGAGAAAACACTGTCCCGGAGCTGAGTGTTTTCGTAGAACGAGAGGAAAGACAGGATGTCACATGCCTCCTGCCCACCTTTGAGAGACAGGAAGCCCAGCCTCCTGTGGTGTCAGCCTGCCGGGCTTGCAGGGTGGACCTTTCCTTGAGGAGCTGTGGGTCTGGGCCGGCTCCCCACGGGCAGTGCTCCAGTGCCATGGGGTGCCCCGCAGGGTCACAGAGCAGGCAGGCCATCTCCCTCAGCCTCTGGGAGCTGTTCCCAGATCCCGCAGCAGGCCTCTTCATGCCCATAGGTGATGGCCAGGAGGCTGGCTGCTGGGCAGCATGTTGGGGGCAGTGGGTACCTCCTGGCTTTGGCTAGGCTATGGCCTGGAAGCCTCCTCAGAGACCCATGGGTCCCAGGTGGCCCCATCTTGCCCAGAGCGCCTGGGGACCCCAGTGTCCAGCTGGTTGATCTCTTGTCATAGCAGACATTCCCTCTCCCCAGAGCACTAGCTTTGGGGACAGGATGGCTCCTAGGAGCCCACAACGGGGTCTCTTCGCTCCACCCCCAGGTCTTCTGGTATCTTCCTCTGTGGTCCCCAGGGAAGCCTTATCTTTGACTCAAGAAGCCCTGAGACTGTGCTGAGCTGCGTGCACAGGGAGGGGGGCAGGCGGCTGCTTGCGTGCAGGCCCTGGGACCTGAGGCCCAGTGTGTGGACTGCCCTGGCCATCTGCTGTGTGTCACTGGCTTTCCCCGTTCCTGTTCCCTTTTGTCAAATGGGGAGATGCCACCCCCCTGCAGGCCTTCAGCCTAACCCTCCAACTGCCCTGGGGCTGCTCTGGTCTGAACGGTGGGGGCAGTGCTCCCAGTGCTTGTCCAGCTGGACCTGGCGGCAACTCCCCGCTTCCCCCGGTGTTTAGGGTCCCTCCTTCCCGGGCCATGTGTCCAGTCGCCTCACTGACTTCTCCGTGGTAGGGTTGGCTTTGTTAAAGGGGGTGGCAGGGCTTCGTGGTTGACAGAAAGGGGCAGGGGCAGGCGCAGGGCACGGGGTGGGGGTGTGGGCCCCAGGGGCTGTGGGAGCCCCAGGCTGAGGGGTGTCCCCCGAGCAGGCAGACTACCTGCCCATGGCCAGTCCGTCCCCTGGGAGACCAGGAAGGCTTGGGGAGGTCCACCCAATAGCCGGGTGATCAGAAAGTCTGCAAAGGGATGGTGGCCCTCAGTCAGGGGACCGGGGGCAGGAAAGAAAAGGGGAAGAAGGGGGAGGAGGGAAAGAAAAGTGATAAAAAAAAAAAAAAAAAGGTAAGTGGCAGGTGGAGAGGGCTGGCTGAGGGCTCTAGAGGCCTGAGCAGTGGCAGCAGCCACCAGGGTGGGGGGCCTGGGCCCACCGGGACCCCAGCCGCACCGGTGGCTGGACGCACAGGAACCCCCGGCCTATGTTGGGGCTGAGCCCTCACTGCGGGGGGGGGGGGACTAGAGCTGGGCCTGGCTTTCAGGTGGCTGTGGGCGTTTGTTTGCCAAACCGGTGGTGCCGGTGGTGGGGAGAAGATGCTTTCTTTACCAGCTGTTACCTGATTTCGGTGTGAAGCGCAGACACCCGGATGCGGGTGCAGCTTCTTCTGCTGTTGCCTGTGTGGGCGGTAGGTTCAGAGGCCGGCGCTGCAGGCCTGACCAGGACTGGGGGCAGAGGTTAGGCTGGTGGGGGCATTGCAGGCCCACAGCTCCTTCCGGCTCTCCCAGCAGCCCCCAGCCAGGGGGGAGCCACAGCCTGGGGGGGGCCAGGTGTCTGCAGCAGCTCAGCTTCGTGCCTGCAGGGCAGGCCGTGATGGGGCGGGTGGACTGCTCGGCAGCCCCCAGCCCTCGAGCCCTTGGCCAGGGTTGAGCACCACCGCAGTGTCCAGCTGAGGTCCTTCTCCCCTCCAGGACGTCTGCTTGGGCTCTCACACCCAGAGGGCCACGACCTTCACCCCCTTCTCTTCTCGGCTCAGGCCAGCCCAGCCTTGACGTTGGCTTAACCCTTGCAGGTCGGCCACAGCGTCCGGACAGACTGTTCCCATGGCCCTCGGCCTCCTGCCCCATGCACTGCTGTCCTGAGCTGGTTCACAGCCCGCTGCCCCGGTCCCCAGCCAGAGGGACCCTGTTATCCTCTCGGTCGGGTCACATGCTCCCAGACCTCCCAGACTGAATGTGTGACCTGGCTCCCCGTCCTCTGCGCCACCTGTCCTACCTTCCCCTGTCCCTGCACCCTCGCCTCTCACCTCTAGCCAGGTTCCCAGACACATGAGCTCCTACCCAGCACCTCCAGCCTCCCGACCCTTGCCTGGACATTGTCTCCTGGTGTCCCCACACCAGCCCCTTCAGCACGGCAGCCCCCTCTGTTCCCTGCCCCTGGAGGCCCTTCCTGCACCCTGGCTTTCTGACACCTGGAGTATTCCCTTCGGATATCCCTCCTGTCTCCCCGGGAATGCCGGCTCCTTGGGGACAGGAACTGGAGTTTGTTTACTTGCCCCTGTACCCTGCGCAGAGTGGCCCCTGGGTCAGGATTGTTGGGTGCACATAAAAGTCAGCCACTCACATAGAAGGACAGCAAACCGCACGGTTCCACGTGTGGACCCCCACACCAGTCTCAGCCACACGGTCATCCACGGGGCATGGCCCGGTCCGTGGCTCCTGCTGTGCGCCCAAACTGGGTGTCCCCGTCCCTGCGGGGCCCAGAGCTAACCCCGCTGCAAATCTGCTGTGTAGCAGGCTGCAGACCCCCACGGTGGGGGGTCAGCTCAAACCCCACAGTGGACCCCCAGGGAAGCTTCGGGATGTCTGCGACCTGGGATCAGTGCTGCCCCTCAGCCCTCTGGACCCCACCTCGCCTCCTGCCACAGAAATGACCGCCCCGCTTTACAGTGCCTAGAGGCTGTGCGTGGGGGCAGCATCTCCAGAGGCCGCCCCGCCGCCGCCCCAGGCAGGTGTGTGCGCAGCTCTGACCCTCAGGCCTCAGCCCTGCCGTTCAGACGTGCTGGGCACTTTGCTGAAGACGCTCGCACCGCAGTGCTGCAGACCCCGCCTCCTTCCGCTGTGCTGCCGTCAGGCGGCCTTGGCTTGGCCTGGAGCCCCTCTGGGGCCCGGCTAGGGCCAACTTGATCTGGGCATACATGATTTGGCTTTAGTGGGGTCTACTCAGGGGCATGCAGTCTCTCCAAGAGCGAAGAAGTTTTTGCTATTTGGGAGGGGGATGGTAGACTGGGGTGAATGGAGCTCCCCCCCAACCAAAATCCATGCCCACACAGAACCTGTGAATGGGACCTCATTCGGAGATTAGGGTCTTTGCAGACATAGTCAAGTTAGGATGAGGCCATGTTGGATGGCCCTAAATCCAGTACGACGGTGTCCTTGCAAGAAGAGAGACATGTGGACACAGGAGGCGCCGGGGAGACGTCCACGTGGTGACAGAGGACACAGACCACGGAATGCAGATCGCAGGCAGCCGCCAGCAGTGGGACAAGCCTGGAGCACGTGCTCCCTCAGATCCTCCAGGAGGAGCCGACTGTCTTGATTTTGATATTCTGGCCTCCAGAATTGTGAGAAAATAAATTCCCATTATTCTTTTTTTTTTTTTAAGATTTTATTTATTTGACACAGAGAGACGGCCAGCGAGAGAGGGCACACAAGCAGGGGGAGTGGGAGAGGAAGAAGCAGGCTCCCAGCGGAGGAGCCTGATGTGGGGCTCAATTCCAGGACTCTGGGATCACGCCCTGAGCCGAAAGCAGATGCTTAACGACTGCGCCACCCAGGAGCCCCTAAATTCCCATTATTCTAAGCCACCAAGTTTGTAGGATCGTGTTTCGGCAGCGTCAGGGAAGAACACCGATTTCTCCCAGGCGCACCTGTTGCTCCTGGGCCAGCTCTGCAACCCAGGTGGGAAGAGTGTGGGCAGGAGGGCTTCCTGAGAGGTGCCTGTGTCCTCCAGGGTGCCGCCCTGCTGGCCGAGGAGCAAGGTGTGAGGTGTATGGGGTGGGACGTTGTTGGCAAAATCTGGGTGCTCACCGTGCCTGTGAAAACACATTTCCATCTCCAGGACGATGCTCCATGCGGAGCCCGGCACAATTGTAACCATGCCATCTCCCTTTTCTTCTTTCTTGATGAGAGTCTTGAAAAATAGAATTTCCCGGAATGCCTGTGTTGGTAGGGAGCCAAGGCACATGTTCTGTGCATGCTCAGCTGGCCAAGCACATCCTGGCCTGTGCCCTGCTTTAGATAAGACGGCATTTAAACTCTGTGCTCTCTCAGGAAATGGCATCACAAAACCCTGGTCATCTGAAGAGGAGGCCAAAGAGGAGGCAGTGAAATTACGTAGCAAGAAGCACAGTGGTTGGTGGTGTCCATTAATTTAAAAATATTATTTCCTGGATGGTTTGGATGGTTTTTGAAATTTGTGATTTCTTTGCTCATCCTGAATATTCACTTTGGTACCTGATTTTTACCTGTGATTTTGTGTTTGTTTCTGGAGGGAGCCCCTCTCAGTCTGCAGCGGCTCAGGTTCCACTGGGCTGGACTTGCTGCTTTTCCCTGGGAGCACTTACACCGCCCTGTGTTTTCCACCTTTACCCAGGACCATGTGTAAGGCTGTCTCCCGAACCACACCCAGGGTGCAGGGGGACAGGGTGAGGACTCGGGTGGAGCGCAGGCATGTGGCCACATGGCCCTCAGGCTGGGCCATGATAGGGGTCCCTGCAGACTGTCCAGGGGACCTCACAACCCTCTCTGCACCTTCTCAGTGTGCAGGGCCGAGCTCATCAGGGCACACTCTCCTGCGTGCACCCGTCCCCTCCCTGCTCTCCCATCGGTGGCCTCTTGAGGTTCAAATGCACCATCCTACGCATCCAGTCAAGGTGAGACGTGCACTCCTACTTTGTGGGTGCATGTTTGTAATTCATGGAGAGAGTGTTGGGCCTGTACACCTCATTCTGTTTCTGTTTCTGCTCAGAACCCGATGACAGTAAATGATCATTAGAAAAAAAGTTTCACCTGTGGTTTCTACTTGATGAGTGTGGAGTTTTGATCAATGGGACGATTCAGATATGAAGGGGCGCACTAAAACCTCAGGTTGAAGTGGTTGATTGTCAACTTCTCCCAGTGCTTCTGTCATTCCTGGCTTTACATATTTTTCTGTTTATTTTTAGTTCCTATGTATCCGCATTGGTTCTATAGCTTCGTTCTATTGTTGCTTTTACCAGTATTTCTATTTTGTCAGAAAATACGATTGATAATTCCAGCTTTCTTTTGGTTCGTGCTGCTTTTTACGTTTCCCACTCTTTCATTTCCAACCTATTGGTGTCTTTTTGTTTAAAGTGTTGTGTCTCGCAGACCATATGTTGTTGAATCTTTTCCTTTAAAACCAGTTTGACACTATCTTTTAATTGGCGAGTTTGACCCATTTACATTTATTGTGAAAGTGTTTATTGTATAATTATTATTTTAAAAGATTTTACTTATTTGTTTCACAGAGAGACACACAGCGAGAGAAAGCACAAGCAGGGGGAGCAGCAGAGGGAGGGGGAGAAACAGACTGCCTGCCGAGCAGGGAACCCGACGTGAGGCTTGGTCCAGGACTCCAGGATCATGAACCAAGCCAAAGGCAGACCCCCAACGGACTGAGCCACCCAGGTGCCCTGGTATAATAATTAGTCTAGGTGTAAGTCCTTCTATTGGGACTAATTGTACTTGCTGTTAAGTTGGTTTATTTTGTCACCTCATTTCATGTTTTCTATTTACTGCACGTTCTTTGCATTCATTTTTTTCTCTTTTCCTGTTTCTGCTGGGCAGCTCTTTCTGCTGGTTTATGTACTATGTTCTGTTTGGGTTCTCACTGCGGCTGCCCTGGACCCCCTTCCTGTTCACTTACACAGATTGATTTCTTAACCTTATCTTCGTCTGTGTCTTCCTTCTGATGAGATGGATGTCTCATTGTGTTCTCATTGCCTTTCATCTCCACCCTCCCCATCTTGTTGTGCTGGCATTATCTACAGTTTTAGTTCTAGACTGTTACATAGATTGCACATAGATTGTAGATTGTAAGCTTATTTTCTTTAGTCATTGTTTTTTGGACAAAAGTAAACTCACTTGTTATTTCCGTCTTTTTTCTCATGTAATGTTTCCTGTGTTTGGGTCTTGTTTATTTGAACACTGCCTCCAAGAGTGATTCCAAAGTCGGTTCTTGATGGAGTGTCTTAAGACCTTATGTGCCCAAGAAGATCTTTATTACATCCTTACACTGAAACGGTAACTTAACATTTCAAGTACAAGTTATTTCCTTTCAGGAGTTAAGGGTGTTGTTCCATTGTCTTCTTGAATCCAGAGTTGTCTCTGAGGAATCTGATGTCACCTGAGATTTGGGATTTCTCTCTTGCCCCTGGAATGTGTGGGTGCAGGCTTGCCTTCTCCCTCTCCCTCCGCGGGTGGGCTGTCTGCGGCCCCTTTACTGAGAGTCTCACCGTGCTCTGCCTCTAGGGCTCTCACTGCCCTGTCTCCCTTTCTCGGGTTTCCTTGGGTAAGTTTCTCCTCTACTGCCCGTGTCTCTGAGAGCTTCTTTCCTTCTCTTCTCCTTCTGGAGATTTCCTCCCCTGGATCTCCCTTCCCTCTCCTGCTGCTCGTTCCATCTGTTATTTCTTGGGTCAAAAATTATGGTTTTATTCCTGATCTTCCCAAGTAGATGTTTTGATGACTGTCCTCTGGGGGCATCCATTACTCTGTCCTTGACTCTGGTGTTGTTTGGCCCTGTCCCCAGAGGTGGACGTGGCCCAGTTGGCCGGGTGTCTCCTAATGATACGAGTATCAGGCCACGAGTCTCGAGGTGGTCTGGTCTGGTCCAGGGTTGTGGGGCCAGCCAACCTGCAGTGCGGAGGGGTGAGCCCGTAGGCAGGCTGAGACCCCATCCCTCAATATGCTCCCCCTGCCACGCCAACCCCCTCCCTGCTGGCTGCCCTCCCTGGCTAGCTCCTGTGTTGGGAACTTAGCTTTCACGGGAGGCTCAGAGGCCATCCTCTGGCTTTGGAGGCCAGTGTGGGAAGGAGCCAATGCCCTGTGGTGCATGTTTCCACTGTTTCCCACTGCACTCAGCCATCCTGTTTCTCCAAGTGTCAAAGCTCCCTGCGCCCTCTGCGGCCTGGGGATGGAGGCTATTCCTTCAAGGTTTGCTTCTCACTGTCAGGGTCCTTGCTTCCACCTTCTGTGGGCTCAGCCCACACCTGCACGGTTGACAGAGCCTTTGCTCTGTGGAGGCCTATTCTGAGGGTTTATCTGTGGCGTTCTGTCCTCATGGCACCCTACCAGGTAGGGCAGCCATTGTCCCCATTTTATAGATGAGGAATTTGAGGCCCGAGAAGCTGAGGCACAGCGGAAGACAGTGGGGAACCAGGACTCAGACAGCGCCCAGGCTATCTGTCCTGAGAGGAATAAACCAGGCATATTTAAATATCTGTCTGTCTGTCTGTCTGTACTTAACATGCCCAGCACACAGTGATGCTCGATAAGGGTCAGGAGCGGTGAGGGACACGGAAGGGGAACCCAGCCCTGCCCCTCACATCGCCACAGTCTGGAGTGTGGAGAGAGAAGCAGACGGTAATGGAACAATCGTGAGCGTGGAGGATGGAGGGGGATGGTGAGGAGGGTGGAGATCTGAGGGGCACAGCCTCTGGTTGGTGGGGTGGGGTCAGGCCGAGACTGCCTCAGGTGACAAGGGCCTCCGGAGGCGGGCTAGAGGCAATGTCTTTCATCCACAGGAAGTTGCTTCAGAAGGGTGGGGAGTGGGGAAAGGGCGGAGGCACCTGGGAGCTGACGGTCAGGGTTAGTGGAAGCAAGTCCGGCCTGGTCTGGAAACCACAGAGCCCTACTCCTGAAGAGAGTGTGGACCCCACACCCCTCATTTATGGAGGGGAAGTTGAGGCCCAGAGAGGCAGCACTTGTCCAAGGCCATGCTGATGAGTGGTCAAGAGTGGGGACCAGGGGCACCTGGGTGGCACAGCGGTTAAGCGTCTGCCTTCAGCTCAGGGCGTGATCCCGGCGTTATGGGATCGAGCCCCACATCGGGCTCCTCCGCTGGGAGCCTGCTTCTTCCTCTCTCACTCCCCCTGCTTGTGTTCCCTCTCTCACTGGCTGTCTCTATCTCTGTCGAATAAATAAATAAAATCTTTAAAAAAAAAAAAAAAGAGTGGGGACCAGAAGCCAGCAGGCAACTGATAGACACCTGCTCTATATCTGGGGCTGCAGGGCCGCCTGCAGTTCCTCTGGGGGGTCCCTGGGACACGGGGACACCAGGACGTGGTGTCTCTGTTGGTCTTCCTGACTGCCACTTGGGTCCCAAAGGCAGGTCCCTGGTGCCCTCCACAAACACCACTGAGATCATGTTCTGAGTCGCCTACCCCAAGCCGGAGGTGTCCTGGCGACTCCGCGCCCTGGAGAACACACATCCCACTACCCAGAGAGAACCAGTGTCAAACCCCTGTCTGTTCTTCTGTTCTGGACATGAGCATAAACAACCACATGTGCCCGTCCGTGCTTTTTCAACACGGGGTCACGCGTGCTTTCCATACCCGACGCCGCTGTAACGCTCGCTGTATGGCTGCACCCACCGTGCTGCATACGGCACTTCTCTTTCTTGGACATGCAGATCATCTCTGCGTCGTATCAAAAGCAAGGAATGGATATGACTGTGATTGTGTCTCTTGCCCAAAGATCATTTCCCAAAGACGCAATTCTAGATGTGGGATTTCCAAGTAAAAGGAACATCATACTTTTTGATCTTTGATCTTTGCAAACCCAGTGAGTGGGTGAAGGGTTATCTCATTTCAACTGATATCTCATTGATAACTAGCAATTTGAATGGTTTCCTGTTTTTCCTGCTTATCACTCATTTTTGCTATTTGTACATTTTTATCCAAGTTTTTGTTTTCTTTCTATTGATTCATCTTTATAAATGAAGCATATTAACCCTTGTTCTGTAATTTATTTCCCTCCCCCCCAAGTTTGTGGATGCTTATCATGTATTTTTGTTTGTAGTGTTTTTCTTGAAGATTTTATTTATTTATTTTTAAGGATTTATTTTATTTATCTGAGAGAGAGAGAGAGAGAGAGAGCATGTGAGCCTGGGGGGGGGGGAAGGGGAGGTGAGCCGGAGAAGGAGAGAAGCAGACCCCCTGCTGAGCGGGGAGCCTGAGGTAGGGCTCAATCCCACGCTCCATGCCCCAGAGGCCATGACCTGAGCCCAAATCGACAGTCGGTCCCTCAACCACCCGAGCCACCCGGGGGCCCCATTGATGTATTTATGTGAGAGAGAGTGTGGGGGGGAGGGGGAGCCTGACGAAGGGCCCAATCTCAAGACCCGAGATATGACCCCTGAGGAAACCGAGTCCGAGGCTGCTGGGTCACCCAGGTGCCCCCTTGTTTGTAGTGTTTAAGAGCCGGGATTGGGGGTTTCCATGCAGTGGACTGTGTTAGCTTTGTCTTTGCAGTTTTGATGGGACATTCGAGGGCACAGGACAGGCGGGGGTGGACAGCATGGTCTGCCGTTTCTCAGCCAACAGTCTAGGAGGACACACCACAGCTCACACCCACACGGGGGGTGCCTTGTTTCCCCCCACCCTGGACAGCGAGCATGGCTCCCCAAGTTCCCATTGCCTCCCCATCCAGCATGAGCACGTTCTGGGAGGGGCTCTTAACTGAGAGGCCACTGCTGCCAGGCCCCCTTCCTCTATCCCCCCTTATTCTGCAGTGGAGGCAGGGGAGGGCAGGCGATGGGCTGAGGGGTGGCTGAGAGGTGGGGGGGGTTCCAGTCGATGTGCCCCTTCTGCAGCCCATCACGGCTCCAGGGGCTCCCCGGGCCCAGAGTGTGAAAGCGCCCCCTTGCTCCTCTCCTTCCTCAATGGTCTCACACATAATCACACCGGCTGCAAAAGTCCTAGAAGATGTTTGGGGAGGGGGTCAGTCAAACCCTCTCCCTCGTCTCTGAGCTGGTCTAGAAATAGATGCTGGAGTCGGAAAGCGGAGAAGAGAAGCACTTTATTTCTGGCCAGCCTGGGTTGGGGACTGGGCTTCCCCTCCCTCTTGCCCCTCCACCAGGCCCTGAGCCCAAATCCATCCATACAGAAGCCCCTCCTGCCATGTGAGGGGAAGGGCAGCAAGCAGCAGTACACAGAGGCTTTCTCCTTGGTGGGCCCAGGGTGCCAGAACCGCCAGGCAGGGCAGCCTGGAAGGCAGGAGGTAGGCAAGGAAGGCTTCCTGGAGGAGGCGCCGGGATGCCAGGGGCCTGATGGCTGCAGGGAGCTGCCTGTGTGACCTCACTGGGTCAGGCAGTCCTCTTTGAGCTGTGAGGGGGCAGAGGGAGACCTGGCGGGGGGGGGCTGCCGGGCTCACTGGTACTCATTGGGGGTAGACATCCTGTTTTGGCTTCTATAGGACATGTCCTCGTACACCACACATGCTGAGTTCTTATCCTTCGTGCAGCACAGTTTCTTGACCTGAAAGATAAAGCCTATCCTCATTGCACAGGGTCCAGCTCGTGCTGGGGCACCCTCTTTCTTCAAAGCATACCCCCTTAGGAAGCTTTCTGATTCCACTTTGAAACGCTGCTGGGCTTTGGGGCCTGCATGTCAGTTCACAAGGTTTCCTGAGGTTTCCTGAGCTGTCCCAGGCCGGGGGTGGGGGTGGCGAGTAGGGTGGGGCATGGGAACAGAGTCTAGGGGGCAGTGGCAGGGAGGTGGAGGATGAAAGGGACCTTGCGCAGGGACCTGGGGGTGGGTGGGCTGTCTCAAGGGGACGTGGAGTTCGGCAAAGGCAAGTCGGCTACAAAGAGCTGAGTGACCAGGACAGAGCTGACCACTTCCTGGCACCTGTCTCTGTCAACCCCCCACTGCATGTTCACACCTGTTTACACCATTCTCACACCTACAGACTCACACGCACATGCACACATACTCGCACAAGCACACACATGCCTCCCCATGCTCTCTGAACGCCTCCCTGGACCCTCCTCCCACCCCTCAATGTCCGGCATCCTCCTGGGCCCATGCCCGTCCCTGCTCGTGGCTCCGGTTCTTGGGTTTCCCTCCCACCTCTGACTCTGCTTCTGAACCCTCAGGACTCCCAGGGACCCTGATGAGGGGATGGATGGGTCCTGCAGTTTCTCTGGGGCTTAACCCTCTCCTTCCCTCCCTGCTTTCTTAGAGGAGCTGGCTTATAGGGACACAGGTGAAATCTGGGGGTTCACACTGACCTGTGTCTTCCTCAGCACACACACCGTCCCTATCCCCAGCCCGAGGAAGAAGCAGCTCACAGCCAGGACCACAGGGAGGGCAGAGGCCAGCTGAACCTTTTGGCACGAGTCTACCTCTTGGGACACCTTGTCTGTGAAGAGGAGTGGAGAGGCACGTGGCAGGTGATGGGTTCCAGGAGAGCCTTTGGGGTCCATGGACGGGCTCTGGAGTGGGGGTGGGCAATCCAGGGTGCTTCCTGGAGGCAGTGGGCTCAGGCTGGAAGGAACAACTCAAGCAGGTGTAGAGGACACTTCCGGGCAGACAAGGGCAGGTGGAGCCTGGCCTGCCCAGCAGGTGGGTGGAGTGGGTCCCAGGGTAGGCACATTCCTACCTGTCACCACCACCAAGGTGCCAGGGCCCCAGACCACGTCGTCCATGACCGCCTGGCAGGCGTAAGCGCCAGCGTCAGACAGCCGCAGGTGGCTCAGGGTGATGGTCAGGTTGTGCTGCAGCCCGGAGAAGCCGATACGACCTCGGAAGTGCTCATCTACGGTGGGCTGCTTCTTGTCTTCGTAGTAAATCACACTCGTGGGCTTCGGCCACCTTTGCTTCAGGTAGACCCCGGACAGGGGCCGGCTGGTGGAGCAGGTGATGTTGATGGAGCCCCCCTCTGGGGCAACGGTGTAGGGGGGGAACTGCCACAGCTCTGCAGGAAGGACCCCCTGCTGTCACCCCGGGCCTGGCCAGAGGGGAGGAGCCCTCCTCTCTGCAGGGGACGGTGGCGGGACAGAGGGGCCCTGGGACAGCCCACTGTGGCCATGTCACCACAGTGAGGCATCTTGCCCTGGAGCAGCTCCAGTGGCCATCCCAGTGGCCGTACTGGAATGCTGATGGGGCCACGCCGGGGGCCCGCTGTCTGTGACCACTCCCCACACTGGGTCCCAGGGGAAGTTCGGGCTGCAGCTTCTTCCTTCCAAAGCAGCTGGTTTTTCACTGGGCAGCTCTGATCACTTCTCCCCGCCCCTGCCCCTTCTCCCTCTCTTAACAGACTGCACCCAAGACAGCCGGAGGGGCTGTGCTGTCTCCTTCTCTCCTTCCATTGCTGGCTGCCTCACTGTCCCCATCATTTCCAGGCACCTAGAGCTGGTGGTTCTGTGGGGTGGGCACATCTTTGCTTGTCCGAGGGACACTCAGAAATGTCCCTGTCTGCCCAGCTGCGGCCCAGCAGAACTGGCTTCCTGGTGCAAGCATGAACCCTCTTCAATGTAATCCAACATCAGCTTCTCAGCAAGCTAAATTCTGGAGATTCTTTTTTCTTTTCTTTTCTTTTTTTTCTGCTGAGTGTCTCCCCGCCTCCCCGCCCCCTAATATTTCCATCTTATTGCAGAACTTTGCACATGTATCTGTTTTAAAAAGCAAACTAACGGACAACATTCTCTCATAACCAAGGCAACCTTGTTAATTATAGAAAAGAGAATCCCCAGACATTTAAGTAAAAAAAAAGACCAGAGCCATGCTGATTCTGCACCCAGACGTCACTCATAGGGGTGCTTTGCAGGGAGGTCACGCTCAGCATCCCAGACCACCCCCTTCCCGGGAAGGAACATCCCCAGGTTGGGGCACAGAGCCTACTTTAGGGGAGCACAGTGGGGGACGTGGTGAGGCATGGGGAGGGCTTACCTTGGGTGGCGGGAGCCCTGAGCAGGGTACAGGTGAGTGTGAGGAGGACAGAGAGCAGTGGGAGCTCTGCGGCCATGCTCACTGCCTCCCTGCCCACCACAGACCCAGAGACAAGGGAAAGGCAGGGCCCTCTCTCACGGCTGGCTGAGACTCTTCCTGTCTGAAGCATTCAACTGCGTGCCACCAGCTCGAGGCACCGCCCCAAACCCCAAGCAATGATGCAAGGGCAGGAGGCAGTGACTGGTGGTCCAGGCATTCCAGGAGGGCTTCCTGGAGGTGGTGCCATGGGCGAGGGGAGGTGCTGAGGGCCAGGCTGGGAGGGGTGGTCTTCACCCCCTCCCACCCCTCCGCACTGGCCTGCTGAGTGCCCAATGGGTGACCAGTTGTCCTGGTCCCCCACTCCTGCTGTGTCTCCACAGGCCCAAGGTCGGGGGACAGGACCAGGAGAAAGCCAGGGGGGTCCCTGGGTGGGCTGGGTTCAGGCTCCAGATGCCCTGGGTCCGCTGGGTCACTTTCTGCTGAACCTGATTTATGCCCAGAAATCTGCTAGCCACCTGTTCTTTTCTACCTGTCATTGTAAAAATAAATTCTGTCCCTCTCTCCCTCTCCCTTTGCCCCTCGTCCCCACTCATCAGGATTGAGAAGCGGCAGCAGTCTGACTTAATCTGCATATGTCAGAGTACGTATAAGGGCAATATACGTTCATGCGGAGGTCAACTAAAGAAAAAAAAAGAGAGAGAGAAAAGAAACATGTCCTACAATTCAGTGAGCCATGCGTTGCGGGGGCGGGGTCGGGAAGGAGGGGAGGGCCCTGGAGATAGGGGGCGGGGCCGCGGGAGAGCGGGGCGGGCCCTGGAGGCAGGGGGCGGGGCCGCCGAAGGCCGGGGCGGAGCCTGGAGGGAGGGCGTTGAAAGGCCCCGGGATTCAATCTCAGAGAAACCAGTGAAAATACAAGCAACAAGAAGGAGTGAAAACAAAGACCGAGACGTAGGACTCCCCTGTAGGTCCAGGCCTCCAGTCTGGGGCTCTCCGCGGGGAGGGAGGACCCCCCCCACATCAGCATCTTCGGATGCCTTCTGCCTTTTCAGTGCTTTAGGACAGGAAGCGGCTTCTTTCAGTGTTTTAAGTTTTTCCCCACCTAAAAAATATGTATTTCTCAGGTTATTCGACGGTTTCTTGGTTGATATATTTTATTCATCGTAGGGATTAGGGTTATGGATTTTCAGAGCGCTGAATGTGTACTTTACTCATTCATTTTTTAAGTAGGCTGCATGCCCAGCGTGGAGCCACGTGGGGCTTGAACTCATGACCCAGATCAAGATCTGAGCTGAGCTCAAGAGTCTGGCACTTAACCGACTGAGCCCCCCAGGCATCCCCTGAATGTGTACTTTAGAAAAAAACCTGTGCCCCTCTTAAGAATGCACTCCATGGAGTTACACAGTTGTGATTATGAAGACATCTGACAAAAGGGGTTTGGGATGGGGAAGGGACGGCAGGTGGAAGGTGGGGGAAGAGAGCCCTGGGGCTGGGAGGCCAGGGGTGGGGAGGGTTGTGTGGACACCTGACTGCCAGGTGCCACCTGCCTGCCTCCTTACCAGAAGGGGTCCCTACCGCTCCCCCTCGTGGTGGGGGTGGGGCCGGCGCTCCACCTCAAGCCTCCGTCCCCCACAGCTTGACGCCAGGACTGCTGACAGGAGGGACCCCAAACTGGTTCTTGCTCAGGGCTAAAGATAGGAGTGTGCTCAAGGTCAACTTAAGACCCAAGCTGGGCATCTCCATGGGTACAGCAGTGCATCCCTTCTGCACCTGAGGCTGGAAGCCCAGGCCCCCGGCCCTGATGGGGCAGAGAAGGGACAGGTTCTTGGAGGTGAAACGTTTTGGAACTTGAGATTTTCCTTTAAAAAAAAATTATTTATTTATTTGAGAGAGAGAGCATACGCCAGGGGAGAGGCAGAGGGACAAGCAGACTCCCTGCTGAGCGGGGAGCCCAACATGGGGCTCAATCCCAGGACTTCGAGATCATGACCTGAGCTGAAGGCAGATCCTTGACCACTGAGCCACCCAGGCACCCCTGAAATTTTCCCATTTTTGACCACAGAGTCCAGTGAGGGGAGGGTGGGGGAGCTGAGACAGCTGTGGAAGGCTGAGGTGGTGAGCAACCAGCCGCTGCCCAGGGTGGGGGGCTGGGGTAGGGGTGGGAGGGAAGTCCCAGGAAAAGCAGCTGCCAGCCTGGGTCCTGCCCTCTCCTTCCGCTCCTCCCCCCTCTTCATGGGGAGGGAGCTCGCCCCTTGGCTGAAGGGCTGAGCAGGTCCCTGTGCCAGCAGGCAGGGATAGGGGCCTGCTTCTGTCTGCCACCCTGCGTGGTTCATGGGCATCTGTCAACCAGGTGGAGGTGGGACACGCCGGGCTCCACTCCTGGCGGCCTCAGAATGGGGCAGGGCTCCTGGGGTTGGTTCTGGGTTTCAGGCCTCTCATCACCCTCCTCCTAGGCCCTCTGTCCTCCAGCTCAGAACCAGCTCTTCTGAGGAGGGAGGGAGGGATGAGAGCCGTGCTGGAATCTGTGTGCGCAGACACTCAGGTCACGTGCACACACACACGCACACACGTACACACACGCAGACACACCCACCGGGCCACATATCCTAGGTCTCCTGGAAGGAGCAGGAAGTCCAGCCTCTCTGTGCTGCCCCCAGGGTGTCCTGGGACAAATGAGTGCTTTGGGGCTCCCGTGGGCCTGACTGGGAGGGAGGCACCTGCCACAGCCCGGCGGGGGGGGGGTCCTCTGAGGGAGGGGTGCGTGCTCTCTGGGCCCGGGATGACCCCCCCCCCAGCCCACAGACTAGGTGCAGGGCCTCAGACCTGGGGTCCTGAGCACTTCTGGAGGGAATAGGGCAGGAGAGCTGTGCCTTTGGTGCAGACCGACACGCCGACCACCAGGAAAATGAGGCCGACCATGATGCCAGTGACCGCAAGGACCACCTTGAACTGGTCTCCGGCCTCTGGCGGGCATAGCATCTCTGGGCCTGTGGGAAGCAGGGTGGGGGACACCACTTGTTCACCCACGAGGAGCCACTGCCTGCCTTGAGCGCACCCTTGAGGGAGACATCACGCCCACGCGCAGGGAGCAGGGGGTGGGCTGTGCAGGATGGACAGGGGTGCTGGCACGGAGGAGGGGGACAGCCTGGGGGACTTGAGGGGGCTTCCGGGGGGTACCTGGGCGTAGGGTAAAAACACC
The DNA here is from genome assembly GCF_002007445.2 of Ailuropoda melanoleuca. Classification (NCBI taxonomy): domain Eukaryota; kingdom Metazoa; phylum Chordata; class Mammalia; order Carnivora; family Ursidae; genus Ailuropoda; species Ailuropoda melanoleuca. Next base: position 74,658,174 of record NC_048232.1, read on the forward strand.
TACCGCAGGGATGTGTGACAAGCAGACGTCCTCTCTCCTTCAGGTCTTGGGACTCTGTCCCTGATGCAACCCCCCAGCCCCAGGTATCAGATGAGACCAGGGTACCAGGAGCCCACAAAGGCTCTCTGGGTCCCTTCCCCGGGCCTGGCCAGGCTGGGGGCACCATTCTTAGCCATGCCACAGCTCAGGGTGACTGAGACTGGATTGGAACCGGGTGGGGGGGTGCGGTGCCCTGTGGGTTTGAGCTGTGTCCTGGGGCAGGGGGACAGTGAGCTCTACTCCAAATGGAGGGAAGTGAGGAACTGCTCACGTGAGGGCAGTGGAGAGGGGTCAGCAGGTGGGGTTGGTCGGAGGGGAGGCCCTGGTCGGGGGGGACCGCTGGGCTCTCCAGGTGGACAGTGTCCAGGGCAAGGCTGGGGGGTGGGGCCGCTGGAGAAGCTGAGGGGTCATGGGACCTCCGGGTGAGTGCAGGAAGGCGGGACCTTTGGGGGCAGACCAAGCTCCGCCAGGGCCTCAGGGAGCACTGGCATTGCAGGTGGAACCCAGCCCCACAGCTGGTGAGTGGCAGAGAGGTGCACGGGCCTCGCCTCCTCCCTGGACAGGGCAGCCCCCCAGACTGGGCCCCCTTGTGGCGCAGGGCCTTGGAGGAGCAGAGGCCTGTCTTGTTTCACTCTGCTTTGCTGGAACCCAGGCCTGCCCTCTCTGGGCCCCAACCCCGGGGCTCTGGGCACTTCAGGGGGGCAGAGAATTGCTCCCCCCGCCCCTCCCACATAGGAAAGCGCCTGGGGTGGGGCGGGGGCATGAAGACGCCGCCCCTCACCTGAAACGTTCAGCGTGGTGACTTCGATATTCCTCTGCAGACCCTGCAGGTACCACTTGTAGCACCCCGCCTGTGTGTGGTTCGCGTCTTCGATCACCAGCCGGGCCACGCCTCCCCGCACCTGGAGCTGCCACCCTCCCCGGCAGAAGCAGCCCGGGGGCCGCACGCTGAAGACGGGCTCGAAGGCCTCCCCGTGGGCACTCCGGTAGATGGCCACGCTGAGCAAGGGGTTGGAGATGTTGCAGGCCATCACGGCGCGCTGCCCTCTGGACACGGACACCACTCCTCTGGTGCAGGTGGGGTTGTCCCATTCTGTGTGCAGGGACAAGTCACACCCGGGTCATGGCTGGGCCTCAGGATGTTCACTGGCCACCCGCCCTGGGGCCGAGGGAGGGACGGTGACGAGGTGAGGCCCCAGCGACACGCGACCCGGCTCAGGGCGGTGGAGAACGCAGTGAGCTGGTCAGATAGATCAGCACGTGCGCCTCAAGGGGGAAAACAACACAGAAATAGAAGCAGGGAGGCTGTGTGTGCACATGCGTGTGTCCCCACGTGCGGCCGGTGTGGCGTGTCCCAGTGCTTGGGCACATCCCCCAGACGCCCTTCCTTGCAGGTGGATTCTGGGTGGCTGCTTGGCCCACTCACGTGTGTGTTGGGGCGTCGAGGCCAGTCCTACAGCCGCCTCACCGTCCCCAGGGTCCTGGGCCAGGCGTGCACACTCAGCCCCACAGGGCAGGTCCGTGGCTCCTGCAGGACACCGGCCCCGCCAACGTCAGAGGCAACGAGCACGGACCCCCACCTCCACCTCCCCTGTCAGCTGTGGACCCGGACCCACCATCTTGGGAGGCCGAGTCCTGGAGCAAATTCACCCATCGCCAGCCTCGCTGCACAACCGGGGCGAGCTCTGACTGACGGGGACCCTGGGGCGCCGGCACACGGCAGTGGGTACCCCACGCGACATGAGCGAGCCCGCCCCGATGTCCTCCTGTCCTGCTGCAGCAGTTTCCATTGCGGACTGGACACAGCTGGACAGATGCCAGACAGCGACACGAGCTCTGGGCACACCGTGTGCTGGCTGAGCCCACATTTCACCAAGTCGACACAGCGTGGCAGATGCCACGTGTGGCCATGTGCCAGGGGCCTTGGGTGCCCACGGGAGAGAGGGTGTGAGGTGGGAGTTCTGCAAGGCAGGCACAGGCCTGAGCAAACCCGGAATGTTTGGGGACAGGGGGCCCCTCCCAGGCCGCAGTCACAAGTCTGTACCAGGGTGGCTCAGCCAGCGGGGACAGGCCAGCAGGCAGCAGAGTGGAGAGAGACCGCTCGCTTCAGGGAGGCCGTGGGCGCCAGCAGGAAACTGTTCTGGGAGGGGGCTATCGCGGGGCCGGTCAGGGCTCCGTGGATGTAAGACCTCCACATGAGTGTCTGCGGCAGGAACCTGACCCGAATCTCCCCGCTGTCCCCCCCCGGCCACTGGAGTGTTTGTTCTGAGGAAGGGTTTTAGAATGCATTCTCTGGGGCGCCTGGGTGGCACAGCGGTTAAGCGTCTGCCTTCGGCTCAGGGCGTGATCCCGGCGTTATGGGATCGAGCCCCACGTCAGGCTCCTCCGCTATGAGCCTGCTTCTTCCTTTCCCACTCCCCCTGCTTGTGTTCCCTCTCTCGCTGGCTGTCTCTGTCTCTGTCGAATAAATAAATAAAATCTTTAAAAAAAAAAAAAAAGAATGCATTCTCTGCAGATGTGGTCTCTACGCGATGGACTAGTACTCAGCCATCAAAACACATGAAATCTTGGACGTGGATGGAACTAGAGGGGATTGTGCTCAGTGAAATAAGTCGGAAAGAATTATCATATGATCTCGCTCATGTGTGGATTTAAGAAACAAGACAGAGGATCATAGGGGAAGAGAGGGAAAAATAAAACAAGACAAAATCGAGGGAGAAAAATCCTAAGAGACTCTTCATCACAGGAAACAAACTGAGGGTTGCTGGAGGGGGTGGGAGATGGGGCAACTGAGTGATGGGGTTAAGGAGGGCGTGTGATGGAATGAGCACTGGGTGTTACACATAACTGATGAATCACTGACCTCTGCCTCTGAAACCAATAATACACTATATGTTAACTAATTGAATTTAAATTAAAAAAACAAAATAAAATGCATTCTCTGCATCTTTACAACATTGTCAAAGTGCCACATGAACACACACCTGTCATAAAAATTCAAACGACCCCAAAGCACCCCGTGCCCCACCTACAGAGGGGCTATGGGAGGGGGGACCCCAGGCTGGGACAGAGCTCCCCACCCTGATGGCAGGAGGCTGCCACCACGCCCACGCGGGGGGCTGACTCGGGGCTGTCCGAGTCTGGCATAGAGCGGGAACATGGGAGGGCCGGCCAGGACTGCCGTCGTCTGTCCAGTGCCCTGGGAGGTGGCCGCGGGCTCCCAGGAGGAGGGGTTCACGGGTTTCCTGCCAATCCCAGATGTGCTAATGATCCAGCCTGGGGGTGCCCCACCCTGACCGTGCCCCGGAACTGCTGGAGTGTTTTCGAAGCTCCCTCTGCCTGTGATTGCATTCCACCGGCGTGGGGTGTGCCTGGGGACCGGCATCTTTGCGGAGCCCCTCGGGTGGTTCCACGGCACAGCCCCGACCTAGAGCCGTGTGCCTGGGACTGATCCTGATTCCGCAGGGCCCAGCGAGTCCCGAGAGTCTGCATGTCTGACAAGTGCCCCAGTGATGCTGGAACTGCTGGCCCAACGATGGAGTGGGGACCAGAGCGGGGACCAAGAATCCTCGGATTTGTCCCGCTGCCCCTGCTCTGGCTGCAGCACTTGTCACTAACTGGCCAGGACCCTCCTTCCCTTGGAACCTGGACGTGCTCTTAGCCATCCCCATACGTGTTCTGACCATCACCACTGGGCGCTGGAGTGGGCACCCCCTGTCTGCCACCCATGGGGGGACTTGGCTCATCCCATCGTGGCCCAGGGATGCTGGACCACCCTCTCACCTCAGGGTCATGGTCACTACCTGGGGCCTGGGTCCCACCTGGGCCTGACGTGGATCTGCTCTTCCCACCCCTGCCTCGCCCTTCTGCACCCCCTCGCTGGGCCCCCCAGCAGACAGGGTGGGATCCTGGGACTTACCTCCATTCTGAGCACTCAGGGAGGTGGCCAGGAGGACGGCCCAGAGCATCTGGGGAAGCAGGAGGGGGAACGTCAAGATCGGCATGGCCAGCAGGACAGGGAGGCAGGCCTCAGGGGTCCTGCGTCCTCCTCATTGGTTCTTGGGGAAGTCCCTGGAGAAAGGAAAACCACAGGTTCGAGGTCTCCCGGGCTGCAGGCTGGCCAGGGGTGGGCAGGGGTCCCGAGCTCCTCCCTGACCACTGCACCTGGATGCCAGAGCTCCCGCCCTGCCTCTCCCGCGCCTTCTCTGTACCTGGTATCAAGAGCTTAGGTCACATCAGAGGAAATCGAGAAAATCGTTTGGGAAAATACTTCAGACGTTATATTGGTTGGTCTCCGGGATGACCAAGACAATAAAGCCGATGTAACTTTAAAATACAATGCAGACGAAGCTGGAAGTCTGAGGGCATATGGCGAGCTTCCAGAGCGTTTTAGAATCATTGAAACTGATACATTCGGTCTTGGAGATGAATTTTGATTCAGTTTGATGTCGTCGATTGGGGATGATGATGAAGACATCAGTGATACCTAAATTGAATTCAACATTTTATATTCCAGTTTGTCTGAGGATTGTTCCAACAATTTGGATTTGGGCTGTGACCCATTAAAGAAGATTAAAATTTCACTAGCATGAGTGCAATTTGTTAAAGCGGACTGATTGGTTTCTAAGGTATTTCTTTAAAAACTGGTAATGCTAGGGGTGCCTGGGTGGCACAGCGGTTAAGCGTCTGCCTTCGGCTCAGGGTGTGATCCCGGCGTTATGGGATCGAGCCCCACATCAGGCTCCTCTGCTATGAGCCTGCTTCTTCCTCTCCCACTCCCCCTGCTTGTGTTCCCTCTCTCGCTGGCTGTCTCTATCTCTGTCAAATAAATAACTAAAATCTTTAAAAAAAAAAAAACTGGTAACGCTGAATTCTCTTAAGTGAGAAGTTAAGCCCCCTTTGTTCTTTTGATGTATTGGAGCTAGTGGGTGAAAGACCACATGTACTGTTTTTAAAAGAGGGGAAAGTGCATGACCGCCTTTCCTACTCCGACCACTTCCCGTAAGTGAACGAACGCTGTGAACGCACCATTGGCTCTAGGCTCATCACGGATTTGGATCAAGCCCGACTTTGACTAGCCCGTCGACCGTATGGCGACTTTCTGTATCTTCCAATTACCTCCGTGTTCCCTTGAGATTTCCATACAATTTAAGGGAGGCAGAACCCTGCATTTGAGGTAAAAAATGGTGACTCTAGGTAGCATGTGGCTATTTCATACCACTTTTGATATCATGTACATTCTTGGCACGATCTGAATTGGCCACTTACAGGTAGCAGCACAAAAGCATTTCCGAAAGGCAGGTTTTAGAACGTGGGGTTTTAAAAGCGATTTTTAATCTGTAAGGTTCGTAGTTACAGGAATGGAACAGTAGGCGGCGCCCAGTCCTCTTAACGCTGAAACCTTGCTATGGTTGCTTTTTTCTTCCCGCGTATAGGAAATTTCCCAAGCAAGAAAGGATTGTTTTGATCTTACGCATGTATGTAGAATATTTTTAAAGAAAAAAAATATTGTTAAAAGTGTCATTGTATTTCAGAAGTCGCATACATATAAGCTACAATTTTGAGTGCTTTATAAACACTTGAATTATGTATCAATGAAAATTTAATTTCCTAACAACTGTACAAATTAAGCCTTTTTCAAACTGTCCCTAAGCTGGGAAAAGAGGGAGTAACAATTTACTGAAAAGATGGTTTCTCATTTCTAAGTGGAAGAGCTACAGCTGAGAAATATAATAAAGACAATGTCACCCTGCAAGAGTCTATTATACCCTTAAAAAATAAAAATAAAAAAGTAAAAGTTTTTAAAAATGGCTTGCCAGACCATTTGTTGACCGTTTGATTAAGAAAACGGTTTGTCTTTGAGCAGTTTTAGATTTACAGAAAAATCAGGCAGAAAGTGCAGAGTCGACATGTGTTAGTGTGGTCGTAGCGCACGCGTCGCTATCCGTGAGCCGGTATGGACACGCTGTCCTTGCCTGAAGTCCGTAGTTCACATGCTTCAGGGCTCGCTCGTGTGTTGAACGCAAGGGCGGTTGGGACAAATGCATCATGACTTGCATCCATCATTAGGCCCCCAACAGAGCCATCCTAAAACCCTGGGCTCCATCTGTTCATCCCCTTCCCCCGGCCCCCAGCAACCTCTGGTCTTCCTCGTGTCTCCATAGTTTTCTCTCTTCCAGAATGCCATATGGTTGCGACTCTGGTTTTGAATTCAGCTGTTTGGGGAGAATGGGGCACAGGGGCCAGGAGCAGAGGGAACTTTGAACTTAATGGCGTCTAGGTACTCGGGGCCACTGGTGACCAGGCCCAGCCCTGACCCCAGGAAGGGGAATCGCGCTGGGAGGAATGACCCCAGCCCCACCAGGGCCACAGAGCACCCCCATTCTGTGCTGCTGCCCGGGGCTCCCCAGACCCCCAGGGGCCTGAGCAGTCGGGCCTGGCCTCCCCAGGGTTCCTTGGCACGTTTCCTGGCAGGGTCTTACGTAAAAACCCGCTGATCTGGGGGCCTTGGAGCAGCGAGAGAGGAAGGCCCACCCTGCCTTGCGCAACCTCACGACAAAAGGTGAGGAAATGGCCAGATAACAGCTTTTGAAAGAAACACCTGATTTGAGATGGGAGGAGAGTTTCAAGAATGTTAAATGCAAACCACGTCCTGCACTCCTGGCCTCCTGACCGCACAGCCCGTGGGGCTCCGGGCGGGTGGGGAGAGGACCCTGGCACAGGCTGTGCCCACGGGCCCAGGGCTGGCCCGAGCTGGCTTGTCCTTCCTAGAGACAGATAAGGACTAACAGACACACAGACGGCCAGGCTGGTGGATGGAGGCTTTCCTTCTCTCTCAATCTACAAGGGGTCCTGGGGTACTGGGGTGGGTTGGATACAGGGTGTGGTGTGCCTGAGACAACAAAGCCCCCTGCCCGCAGGTGTCCTGGTGCTCTGGGCTCCCGGGGGCGAGAATCTGTGCTGAGCTGAGTGGCCCCTGTGTGGGTATGTGCCCTTCTCCTGGGACACAGACCCTGAGTCCCTGTGACCGAGGGTTTTGGCCAATGTGCTAAATGTGCCTGACATCTTAGGAATGTTCTAGCAGCTGTGTTCCTAAGTTTCATAAGTTAGAGTCAACTGCTGTCTACCCACCGGGCCATTGTCCATCCGTGGATGGATATCTGTTGAATGTAACAGCGCCCGGCGCCCAGAGCAGCTCGCTGTGGTCCTCGGGTGGCGTTCCTAGCCCTGGAGCAGGCCAGGCCAGCACTCGGCGCCCGGGAGGCTCATGCCAGCTCTGCCTGGACCCTGACGTGCACCCAGCACACTCCCCTTCCCGAGCCCCTGGGAATCACTCCCTGGCTTTCCACTGCTTTTGCCCCTCTGTTCATTCCTAAAACACAGAGAAGCTTAATTCAATAGTTTCTTTTCTTTCTTTCTTTTTTTCCCCAAGATTTTATTTATTTGAGAGAGAGAGAGAGAGTGTGCGCACATGGGCAGGGGAAGGAGCAGAGGGAGAGAGAGAGAGAAGCAGACTTCATGCTGAGTGTGGAGCCACAGTTGGGGCTTAGTCCCACAACCCTGAGATCATGACCTGAGCCGAAATCAAGAGTCTGTCACTAAACCAACTGAGCCCCCCAGGCGCCCCTGTTTCAGTAGTTTCTGGTGGTTTAACAGGCTACAGGGGCTGTTTCTGGCGGGGCGGACCTCTCTTTGCAATCCTGCCAGGCCCAGCCCTGGACGATGTGTGATGTGCGAGCTGAGTCATGCAGGCCTCACCAGGCGTGGTCACGTTCCGGGAGGGCCTGGGGTGTGGGCTGGTGCTGCTGTCCCGCCTCCTTCCTTTGCTTGATTTTCTTCCCTTTTTTTTTAAGCAGACTGCATGCCCCACATGGAGCCCAACTCCGGGCTTGAACTCATGACCCTGAGATCAAGATCTGAGCTGAGATCAAGGGTCGGACATACAACTGACTGAGCCCCCAGACACCCCTTTGCTTGATTTTTCTAAACTTGTTTGTAGGTCTAACGTAAGGCAAGGACAGTTTCTCATCTTCTCATTATACGTGCACCCCATTTGTAAAAGCAACAGAGAGAAGTTGAGGGAGAAAGAGCCTCGGGAAGGATGCCCTCCCCCACAGAAGCCGTGGCTGCTCCGTGCCTGCCTTTCACGGGTCTCCCTGCGCACAGACATGGAGCCTGTTAGATGAGATCGTTAATCACAGAACCAGAATTTGCTGATGAGGAAGAGGGGCAGCTGCCCAGATCCTGCTAGAATGAATCTGCTCTGAATAATGAAAGACGGGGAGACTTCAGAGCTGGATGCGATCCACTGGCAGCCTTGCTTGTTTCAGTGCCTGTCAGCAATCGCCAAGATCAGGCACGAACACCTCATTACCATTGAATGTTGCTTACATGGATGGAAGGTTCTAGAAAGAGGAGTCGAAACTTCCTGTGCTGGGATTGTCCTGGCACCTCAGACAAGATCTGCTCAGTTTTTCCCAAACATTATTACAAAATAACTTCTTGAATTGGAAGACACACCTTTTTTTCTTTCTTTCGCCCCCTGACACAAATCTTCAATGGGAAGACACAAAATGGCGCCCAGTGGCCCACAGGCATCTTGCTGATCCCGGTGGCCCCTCCCAGTCCCGTGGCCAGAGCGATCCGTGTCAGCCTGAGGGAGAGCTCTGCGTGGACACTGCCCTACCGCCAAGCCGGGGTTGTGCATGAGCTACCACAGAGCCGTGGGTCATGGTGCCAGCTGAGTACCAGCCCTGTCTGTGGCATCTCTCCGCCGGCCCAGCCGTGGAGGAGGCCCTAGGCAGGTCCCGCAGTGTTTCTGTTCTCCTGCCTCGAGAACAGTCCGCAGGGGCCTTTGCAGTTCCGTCAAGTCTTCCCTGAGCTTCCCAGGGTCGCCCTCCTGTGACGGGGGCCAGGGCTTCCCACCCAGTGGTCTCCAGAGGAGACACCAGCTTTGCCTCTTGGCCATTGGAGTGCCTGTCTCTTCTCTGCTGCCACTGGCCAACCTCAGCACCGCCTTTGGTGCCCACGCTGCCCTGGCGCTCCGATGTCGGTTGGGGTGTCCTGGTCTTGGGGTCGGAGGAGGCAGGCCAAGCTCTCCTCTGGCCAGAGGTGAGAGAACACACTCCAGGGGAGGCCAGCCCGCTGACCCAGGCTCCAGCCCTGCACGGATCGGTGAAGGCACACCCGAGCTAGCGGGCCAGTGTCCCCAGCGCGGTGTGCAGGATTCACGCGGGAACAGAATGCCACCGGGGTGGCCGGCCCCACATCCTGGGCCCTGAGTGAGCAGCAGGGTCTCCCGTCGGTGGCCTGGTGTGCACGGAATGCCCAGTGGACGTGGTGCTGCGCCCTCTGTCCAGATGTGCACGTATTTCCCCCACTCGTCCGGTGCATCCTCAGGACTCAGCAGGAAAGGCGGGCGGTACCCCGGGCCTGCAGGATTCGGAAGCAGGCCCTTCCCTTGAAACCTCCCTCTTCGCACATTGTCCTGACTGCTGCTGGGTATTTACCCTTCTCAGTAAAATTGGAGTCATGTTTCAAGTTCCAAGGAAACTTTCTGGGATGTTGATGGAGAATAAATAAATGAACAGGCTATTTTGACAACCCTGCACCAGGGCCTCACTCCACACAGAGCCAGGGTCTTCTGTGATCTCACGCCAGCTCCCTGAGCCCCTGCCCCACCGCTGCACCCCTGCACACACAGGTGCACAGGGGCACGCACACCCTCTCTGTGGTTCCCTCAGGGGCTCAGTCCCTGTGGACCCGAGCGGCCTCCATACCAGGGCCTCCCCTCTGGTCCTCCCTTGCACCAGGCGACACGGTCACCTCCACGAAGGTGTGTTTCCATCACACGCGCTGACCTCTCCCACTGGACTTTGAGAGGGCGTGGGTGTGTTGACGAGCAAAAGGAAAGGGAGAGGCAGGCAGCCTTGCCTCCGTCACATGAGGCTGCGGGGCGTGGGAGATGGTGACCTCCCGCAACCAGGCCCCGCCAGCCTCCCAGGCCTCTCCAGCCTCACCGGCTCCCAGCCTCTGCAGTTTCTAATACACCATCCTAACAATTATTTTACACTGACTAATTTTTAAAATCTTAGTATCTACTCTAGCCCCACCTTAAGAAAACACATCTGCAGTGATTGTTAGATGTGCTATTTATATGTATGTTTTTCTAACGTACATATATTTATACATATTTATATGTACGTTTTCTTGGCTACAAGACAAGCCAGGAAGTGTCACGGGCTCCCTACCACCCCCAGCACCCTCCCGTGGGGGTGCAACGTCTGTAAAGTTGGCTGTAAAATCTTCTGCTGTGTCGTCCAGGCGAGGCTGGAGTTGGTGCCCACGGATGGGCACTGGCTGGGGCTCCAGGCTTCTCTTCCCGCTGCTCAAAGCCCCCTCCTCCTTTAAACCTTCCCCCAGGCTCTGGATGGTCCTCCCCTCACCCACAGGCATCTGTCAGTCGCTCTTCACACTCTCCTTATGTTGGGAGAGGTCCTGCCTCTTTGTGAAATCCCTTGGTTCCAGACTTAGGCTAAGGGGACACCTGGGTTGCACCTTTTCACCTCCAAACTGTGCCCACCTTGGGCTGGGGTCACGTCTTCCATCACAGCCCCTGTGGCCCTGGGTGACAGTCAGTAGAGCATGCAACTCAATCTCAGGGCCGTGAGTTCAAGCCCCACGTTGGGTGTGGAGCCTATTTAAAAAAAAAAAAGTTAAATAGAAAAGGAACTGGACTAGAGAGGGGGATCCAGACTAGAGATGGGGATCCGGACTAGAGAGGGGAATCCGGACTAGAGATGGGGATCCGGACTAGAGAGGGGAATCCGGACTAGAGAGGGGGATCCGGACTAGAGAGGGGGGATCTGGACTAGAGATGGGGATCCGGACTAGAGAGGGGGATCCGGACTAGAGAGGGGGATCCAGACTAGAGAGGGGGATCCGGACTAGAGAGGGGAATCCGGACTAGAGATGGGGATCCGGACTAGAGAGGGGAATCTGGACTAGAGATGGGGATCCGGACTAGAGAGGGGAATCCGGACTAGAGAGAGGGATCCAGACTAGAGAGGGGGGATCCGGACTAGAGAGGGGGATCCGGACTAGAGAGGGGGATCTGGACTAGAGAGGGGGATCCGGACTAGAGAGGGGGATCTGGACTACAGACGGGGGATGTGGACTGCAGATTAGGAAACTTCCAATGTCCTCTTGCACATCCTGCCACCCTGAGCCCTTCTGGGCTCCCTCAGCTGTCCTGGGCTCCACCTGGCTTTTATCATGGACTATTGGTCCTCCTTTGGACCTGGGCATAGATCTCAGCTGGCCAGCGGCATGGATGCCAATGTTGAATCCCAGGCTTATCTGTGAGGACAGTCCCCGGGTTAGCTGGTCCCCCTTGGAACAGTCCAGAGATCAGGGGGCAGGGCAGGGAGCCAGGCGGGGTTCGCCCTCACTATTCACGGCACTGTTCTACCTCTCCTGGAATTCCTGCTCCCAGCTCTGGGAATCCCATCTTTACTGGGAGGTCGGAGGTCGTCTGAGTCCAGTCTGGATGTGCTTCCAGGGACTCCACACTTCCGGCCACGAGTCACAGGTGGCCACTCTCTGGGCACGCAGCCCAAGGCAGCAGACGTCCTACAGAATGCTATCTCTAACTCCTGCCCCTGGCGTGCTGGCTCTGTCCGTTCATTTGTGTGTAAGAAGCAGAGCCCGGTCCTGGCCATCTCCGGATATCAGCCCTTACCCAGCACGAGAGCCGGACCCCTGGCCAGCAACACTCGCTGCTGGGGAGGCCAGCTGGGCCTCCAGACCTCAGTGACTGGGTCCTGGAGGCCCCTGAGGGTAGCTGCAGGTACTGAGCCAAGCTCCTCCTGCCCAGTGGTGGCTGTGTCCACCTGCTGCCAGCCCCTGGCCGACCCAACCCTCTGTGGTCGTCCAGCGTCAGATTCAAGAGCAGCCAAGCCCAGGTGTTCGGTTGTTCCGGGGGAATTTATCAGGAGAAAATTCACTCTGGTGAACCAGCCTCTCTGGGCTTCCCAGGCACAGTACAGACGCCCAGTCACACTTGAGTGTCAGACTTGTCGTACATGTTCTGTGCAATACTGGGGACATACATGTGAAGAATGATTTATTTTTCGAAATCAAATGTTTTTAACTGTGGCGGCTCCACTCCCCCTGCCTGAACCCTCTCACTTGCCCGCAACACAGCAACGGAGAGAAAAACCAGAGGGAGGGAGACAGCGACATGACGGGGAAAGGGACAGGCAAGAAGACAGAAGCATGGTGCGGAGCGGGAGGGCCAAGTGCAGGCCGCGAGCTGGAGGGCGAAACGAAACGCCAGTGCAGTTTTCTCTCCAATTATCACCCCAGGACCAGCACCTGGCTACCGGAATGGGAGCGATACAGCTGGCGTTTGTGGGTCCCTGACCAAGGATAACTCAACGGGTTCTGGGGCGAGTCACACTTGGGAGTCAGTGACATGATCTGGAAAGTGCAGGCTGCTGCCAGCAGCTTGTCCTGGTTTGGGAAAAGGGAAAACTGAGAGAGCCAGACTTGCGGAAGCCGGGCTTGGGCCAGCCAGGTGTGTGGCGGTCCTCCACTACCACAGAGCCCTGGAGTGGCTGGTGCCACTTTCTCCCCTGCGGCAGGGGGTTCAGGCTTCACACCGAAAGCCTGTGCACAAGGCTGAGCTGGCCAGCCTCTCACCAGAACGGTAAGGGAGGTGACCACCTCCGGGAGACAGCTGCACCCTGCAGAGCTGTGGCCCCCCACCTGAGCTGGGGTGGAGGGAACGCCCCAGCCCAGTGGCGTCATGGTCCCTGCTGCTGGGACTGGGAGGGGTCCCCAGCTGGGCAGTAAAGTCCTCCAGGCCTGGGCGCTGGGCGGGCAAATACTTCCCGTCTCCCCTCTGCCTGGCAGCCACCCCCTGGGCTCACTAGCCGCCTGCTCCAAGAACTCTCTTCCCCACTACCAGCCCTGTGAGCCCCCACCCCTGGCCCCTGGGGCCAAAAGCACATCCGCCCCCACCTCCATTGTCACACTCCTGGGGGACGGGAGGGCTTCCCAGGGGCTCTGGCTTCTCTTCCCACAGGCCTGGAGAGCGGTTTTCCTGCAGCAGATCATTAACCAGCAGTGGGGATATTATTACACTCCGAGAGGGCTGCCAAACCAAACGGCAAACGGGAGCGTGAAAAGGGCAGCTAAGAACTTCTCTCCGGGGAAGCAGGCTCCTCTCCCTGTTCCCCAGGCACACTATCCCTTCCCGGGTCGGAAGTCGCAGGCGGCTCGGTTCTGTTGTACCAGTGTGCATGAGTGAGTGTATCATGGGTGTGTGAGCCCACCAATGTGAGTGCACACACGCGTAAGTGTGAGTCTGCGGGAGCCCGAGATGCCACCTCCCTGCCCTTTCAAGAGCCCAGCCTGTGTGTGCCCGGCGGAGAGGCAGGTCCCCATTGAGACCTGCGGCCCCTGTCCCCTCTCCTCTCCCCGCGGCGCGCACCGTTCGCCCCCTACTCCCTGGCCCACGGACTCTGGCGGGGCACTCGGGGCCGCACGTCTGCGGGGGAGGGTCAGCCCAGCGCTCCGGGGTCTCCATCCCCAGTGCACGGAGCCCTTCGACCGTGGAAACCCCCGCCACGTCCCCGGCTTGTGCGCCCCTTTCCTGCGTCCCCGCTCTCTGAGAGCGCGCCTCACCTGCGCCCCGGCTCCCCGCGCGCGCGCCCTCACCTGCGCCCCGGCTCCCCGCGCGCGCGCACTCACCTGCGGCCCGCCCCGGGTCCCCGCGCGCCGCTGCTCCAGGCCACTGGCTGCTGCCGCTCGTCTTTGCGCGCGGCGCGCGGAGAGGAAAGTCTGGCGCTGCGAGGGCGGAGCCAGGGGAGGAGGCTGCGGGAATGAGGATGCAGAATCCGCACCCAGGTCCTAGATACAGGAAGGAAACCCCGAGTTCGGGGAAGTCACTCGAGTCTTAGGAACTGCCCTGAATTCACAGAAATGGCTGACTTTCTTGGTAGTTCTTTATTATATCTTTATTTAAAAACATTTCCCTAGATGTTCCTTCTAAAGAAAACAGGAAAACAGCAGGGGGCGTCTTTCCAGGAAAGCTGACCAGACGCTCCTTCGGAGTGGGTGGGCTCGCTTCCCTGCACCGACCAGGGGACCCCGCCAGTCCTCGCCTGTGTGCCCCGCCCGTCTGCGCATGGGCGCACCCGCGGGGCCAGCTGTGCCCGCCGAGAATCCGCAGGAGCCTGTGAAGGCTGATGTCTCAAATGCAAATGGGGTCCAGACTACGTCTGGAGGTAGTCCTGGCGCTGCAGGCAGGAGTGAGCAGGAGCGGGGCACACCGTTAGAAGGTCAAACTGCTCTTTATTAGCCCTCGGCCAGAAGGAGGCCTTCCTCCAGCTTCTCCCCACTGAGGGTCCTGCGGCGGGTGGGGAGACTCATCTGGGCAAGCTCAGGTGTCCCGGAGGTGCACCTGTGTGAGGTCAGTCCCAAAGAGAACCTTTGGAAGTGGGGATTTGTTCATTTCTCCTCTACACATGATTTTGGTGGTTATTCTAAGAATCACTAAGATAAAGTTTCTCTGTAAGTCTTGGAAGTGGGAACAAGGAGGTGCATGCGGAAGTTTTGCTGGTGTCCAGGTGTTTGTTCTTTGTGCTGTCCTGGACCCTGGCCCAGCTTTCCAAGGCCGGCCAGCCTGGGCCAGCTTCAGCGAATACAGACCCAGAGGTGGTCGCTGGCCCTTCGTCCACTCATTGCCACTGAGCAATGCGCTCAAACCCTGTGAACATCAGCTTCCTCCTCACAGAGGGGCTGGTGTGTGCATCTGGCCTACAGACAGTCCCTGTCCTGGGAGCTTGTCCCAGGGAGATGTTCCGAAGGAGTAACGTTTGCCTGGTGGGCAGAGAAAGCTCTGGGCCGTTCATCCTCACAGGGAGACGGCACCTCTATGGAGGGGTACAGAGGCCAGAAGCCCCTGCCCTGACCTGGAGACCAATGAAGCTCTTGAGGGAGGCCCCACAAATGACCCCCCAGCCTGGGACCTAAATGCCCCTGCCCAGTCTTCTGCCCCTGCCCCCGCAAACCCCCCAGCACTGTTCCTGGGCCTGGAGGAGGGGCTTGTCCCTGAGGCCACCTCCCAAGTCAGCCCTTCCTTCCCATCACATCCAGCATTGCCCGGCATTGCCCGGGGTCCCTCAACTCAGCAGGGGCTCCTGGGTAGCGGCTGGAGGCCGCCAAGTCCCTGAGGTGTGGGGCTGTTCCAGTGGGAGGGAAGGAGGGTCCCACACGGTGAGGGACCTTGCGATGAGCTGCCTGGGGAGCTTGGTGTAAACGTGTACCCAGGTAAAGCACTTACGCGTCTTGAAAGCGAAACAAGTTTGTTTCCTTTGGCAGTAGTACGGACCCTTACAGAACCACTCAGATGTTCCAGGAAGGGACAAGGCAAGGGGCTGGGGTGTCTCATGGCGACTCCTGCTTCGTTTTCCAGAGGTGATGCTTGTGCACACGTCCTCACGACTT
Source organism: Ailuropoda melanoleuca (assembly GCF_002007445.2). Taxonomy (NCBI): domain Eukaryota; kingdom Metazoa; phylum Chordata; class Mammalia; order Carnivora; family Ursidae; genus Ailuropoda; species Ailuropoda melanoleuca. Next base: position 74,673,726 of record NC_048232.1, read on the forward strand.
TCCAGAAACGTTCTGTGTGTGTACAAACACTCACACATATCCCACATGTGTATCCTTCCCATTTCTCCTTTTAAAATCTTTTTATTTATTAATTTTTTAAGCAGGCTTCATGCCTAGCAGGCTCCAGGGCCCAATGCAGGGCTGGAACTCACGACCCTGAGATCACGACCTGAGCTGAGATCAAGAGTCAGACGCTCAACGGACTGAGCCCCCAGACACCCCCGTATCCTCTCCATTTTCATACAGTCCTGTGATGTGGCTTGCAGACCAGCACTCGGCTCCTTCGTTTTCCCCTTTCTCCCTCTCTGTAGGATGTCCTGTCCCCTCCATTTCCTCGGATCACAACTTCTGCCGTATCATACGATGTGTGGGGTTTCATTTTCTTTCTTTGGTTTCCTGGAATTTGTGGTTTCAGTTACGATTTCGTATCGAACTGAAAACACAGGTCAGCAGATGTTCTGAGCGGCCGAGCGGGAAGCCTGCCCTGGGCCCTGGGATCACGTCCTGAGCCGAAGGCAGACGCTTCACCGACTGAGCAGCCCAGGCGCCCCGGTACCTCACTTTTATTAAAGGCTTCCTCAGCCCCGGCACCCCTGGGCTGCTCTCTGCCGCCTTCTTTTTCTTACCCGAGATTGTTGCTTGGTTCTTCGTTGTCTTGCTCTCATTCATCTAACTTAATCTAATTTACCTGTTTCAGAAAATGCTGAAGTTATAAAATATAAGACTGATGGTAGATTCTTGACTCGCACACTGTTTCTGCTTCTGGCGGAATCCACAACTCGGTATGTTGTTTTTCTTCTGAAATCTCTTTCCTCAAACATCTGTTTATTTTTGTCCTGAGCCACCATGAGATTTTATCGTTTTTATAGTTTCGTTTTAGAAAGACTCACATTTTTAAAAAAGATTTTTATTTATTTGAGAGAGAGAGCACAACAGGGGGAGCGGCAGAGGGAGAAGCAGACTGTCTGCTGAGCAGGGAGCCTGACATGGGGCTCGATCCCAGGACCCCGGGATCATGACCCGAGCTGAAGGCAGACACTTAACGCGCTGAGCCACCCAGTGACCCTGGAATATCCTGTTTTTAATATGGATCCTTCCAGCCAAGGCCAAGCTACACTTTTCTGTTTATCTGAATGCTCTTTTATTTTCTTCAGATTATGACATAATTTGTATAACCAGTTCACATTTCTTACTAAATTTGGGGGTGTTTTTGTTGCTGCTTTAGGGAATGCGTGTGCGCTGCAGAATGACGCCTCACACGTCTGTCCTCCCCCCTCCCCGCCCCCCCCCAGCCCTTCAGATGCTTGCGGCAGCATCCAAGGGAAGGGTGAGCGCAGGTGTTTGGGGCCCCATCAGCGGCTGCAGGTCCCGGATGGGAGACCCTGAAGGGCCTCACTGTCCAGGTCGGGCCAGGGCTGGGCCTCGGGCAGACACTCACGCAGCCACAGCTGGGCCACAACCAACTGGACCAGGGACGAGATCCTGACTTGCCCACGTCCTTCCCTTCTGGGGAAGGGATGTTCCTCCCCTGAGGTGGCACTGGGAATGGAGCTGGGGCGGTGGCTCTGCCTGGAAGGGGTGCGGAGAAGGGGCAGGCTCACCAGTACCAGCTGGCCACCCTCGGGTGATTTTAAGAATCAAAACACTGTCTCCCCCCAGTTAAGACAAGGTGTTCATTATAGAACATTTACAAAGCATAGGTAAGAAAGCCCCAAATCACCTGTGATGCCAGCACTGGAGGGAACCTTCTGGTACTTACGTGCATAGTGATTGCAATTCTCGCCGCGGGCGGCAATGACGGGGTTGGTGGGCTCCGTCCCCTGTGTGCCCTGAGGGAGTTCCTGGGCCGTCTTGTGAGAGGCCCGCTTGTGGCTCTGACTATCCTGTGCCCCGCAAGGACCCCCTTCCCCCATCTCCTCAGCCCCTCCCCCACTCTGGGCTGTGGTCTCCACCACTGTGGGAAGGTCAAGTCAACCCTGCTGTTCTCAGGGCACAAAGGGCCCCCTACCCTGTCCAGCTATTGCCCCCTGCTTGGCTTCCAGCTGGTCCCCAAATAGCAAGATGCCCCTTGTTCCAGTCCCTCTGAGCTCAGCGTGGGCATCCTGCCCAGACTGGGGGCAGCTGGGTGTGCAGGAGTGAGCATTCACCCCACCACTCCCGGCCTGACCTGTGGGGTGTGAGGGCTACAGGAGGCAGGCACGGGCCCCGGGGAAGGCGGGAGTGCGAGTCCGGCCCAGCCCTGAGCCAGCCTGGCCTTCCCCTGTGCGCCCAGACCCCTGGGAGCCCTCCGTGAGCCCCGCCAGGGTGTAGGTGATGCAGAGTGGGGCGATCAGACCTGCACCTCGGGACCCTCACCCCACAAGGCACGGCCCTCTGACAGCACAGCATCCCTTTTGATGTCCTCAGTATTTGCTGGTGTCTTGAACTGCTCTGTTCCAACACCGTGGACCCTCCTCTAATCGGCTGTTTACTTGGCTGACTTTTGTGGAGGGCTGAGCAGGGGCAGTCGGGGACACTTGCCTTAACCCACACCCAACCCCAGGAAGTCCGGCAGGACCAGCATGTGGGATTAGATAATGCGGGGATTTCCAAACACATGCTGATCAGAGCCTTTCAGAGTCTTCGCCAGCCCTGAGCCCCTCCGAGTCCCCAGACACGCTCAAGGATCCCCCACACCTGCACCCCATCCTCCCCCTTCAGCTGCTGGCCTCCGATTCCTAGAATTACCCCAGAACTAGGACACTTCCCTGGGGAGACTCTAACCCCAACCTAACCAGAAGGCAGGGCAAGGCCAGTATCCCCGAGGTCCTCGGGCCAGGATGAAGGACAGCAGCTCCTTTGGACCCAAAGCCCTTCTCGGGAGCCCCCCTCCCCCACGAGCCCCGTGGGGAGACAAGGGAGGTTGTGAGAAGCATCTCTGGAAGAGCGGTTCTGACAAAGGGAAACTCCTTAGTTGGGGACCACAGAGACAGACCTTCTCCAGGGTCTCCCTGAGGGGGGGTCCACGGGGAGGGCCCCAGGGCATGCCACTGGTGGGGGAGGGGGCTGGAGACTTCGCCAGAGACCCACCGGCCGTGACTTGGAGAGGCGCCTCTTGCACCACCCGCGTCGGGGGAGAAACAGGGTCCCCACATCGGCTGCAAGAACGAGGCACAGAGTATCTGGTGTGGAAGCCGACGGGCTGTATCGAAGCCAGGGCGTGTCCAGTGGCGGTGCTGGGTTTGGCAGCCCCAGGGGCCAGACCCAGACCGTGCAGACAGCATTGGCCCGATTTCAGGTCATTTCATTTCATTCATTCATTCATTCGTGAGAGAGGAAGAGAGCAGGAGTGGGAGGAGGGGCAGAGGCAGAGGGAGGAGACAGAGAATCTCGGGCAGACCTCTCACTGAGCGCGGAGCCCAACATGGGACTTGACCCCACAACCCCGAGATCATGACCTGGGTCTAAATCGAGAGCAGACACTCCACGGACGGGGCCACCCGGGCACCCTGCCCCAATTTCATTTTGAAAACACACACACATAAAAATGCATAAATAAACAAACACACAAACATATATTTCCAGAAAAGCTAGAAAGATGTGAAATGCTGTCAGAAATTAACTGTGAGTCAGGGAACTACGGGTTTTTGCAGTTTCTTGTACTTTTTCATTGTCCTCCAAAATGTCTACGATGGACATGTACTCCAGGAAACAGGGAGAACCATGTTCTTAACGGTACTTTTTGTTACATCAGAGAGAGAGGCGCATTGACTGGGGAGAGGGGAGTCGAGGGCGCCCTCGGGCTGACCGGGCCTCTCCCTGGGCCCGGGGTGGTGTGGGGGGCAGGACAGGCTGAGATGGCCCTGGGCTCTGAGTGCAAATGTGGGGATCCTTGAAGGCCGCCCTTCTGACCTCCAGCCTTTCTCAGGGGAGGGTTGTGGGGCCCTGGCATGCCACCCTGGCTCTCCTGGCTGAAGGGTCACCTCAAGGCCGTCCGGAGGGGGTGGGGGCTCCAAGGCGTTCCTGGACTTGCCCAGCTGAAGGACTGCTACCTGGGTGGGCGTAGCTCCCTCCCCTCGGGGGCTCAGTGAGCTTTGAGTGGGAGTGGGACTCCACGGAGGTGGCCAGGGGGACAATTTGGGAAAAGGACTTGGCCACCTTGGCCTGAATGGATGAACCCTCAGTTCTAGGACATTTTAGGAACAAAGAGACACCTCCTGGCCATCCCTTGTCTATCAGTCCCACAGGTGGTTTATTTTGCATTTGACCCCTGACCTCCCCTCCTGGCCTGGGGCCACTGGGCTTAAGGCTGACAGGGAGTGCTCCCCAAGGCCAGATGGTCAGAAGGGGCCCTGGCGGGAGGGCTCTAAGGCAGGTGGTCAAAGAGCCCTGGGAAAGCACAGGCAGTCCTTGGCCCCAGGGGCAGGTTGGGGCACCCCAGCCTCCCTGGGTGGTCTCCACATCCTGGAGCCTGAGCCTGGACATGCCGACAGGCCGCTGGGGGCAGAGCTGAGAGAGCAGCCGGGCCGGCTTGCTGCTCGGTCTCGGAGAAACCTGAGGGAGACCATCATGCTGGCCTGGGGACCACCGGGGGTGTGGGGTGCAGCGCAGAGGGTGGTGAAGCCTGGGGTGCACGGTCCAGCTGGGCAGCTGCCAGCCGGCATGGTTCCTTCAGTAAGGGGCCAGCAACCAAGGGAGTTCTGTTCCGACCACCGTCCTGCTCTTCCAGAGGGACGCACGCCTGCTCTGTCCATGGCGGGTGCTCAGGGAATGCGGCCACCGGGCTAACAGGCGATCGGGTTTCCAACCCTTTTCCCCTGTGGGGGGGGCATCTGTGCAGGGAGACCTCCCACAGCCCCTTCTCCCTCTGGAGGTGGGCGGCCCATGCAAAGGAGGTGAGGGACTGCGGGAAATTTTTCGATGTCACAGACGGCATTTTCCGTTCTGACTAATGAGCTCCCGAACAGGCCAGAGTAAATTACAGTAAATTAGGACAGTAAATTAATACATAGCAGGGATAGTTTTGTTTGTGATCGCCAATATAATAATCAATAAGATAGTAATCAGGAACAGCCCCTCCCATCAGCCCCAAATTAGCAGTTCTTTTCTCTTCTGTTCTTCATCGAAACCACGTGCTGTCGTCGTAAACACCCCTTCCTTGTGTGCGGGACGCTCCAGTCACCCCGGCATCCACACTCCCCGAGCTGCAGTCCTGAGAGCCCGTGCTCTTTTCCATTTCCGTTTCCATTTCTCTGTCAGCAGAGGCAAGTGTGTTCTCCGGAAAATTCCGGCTCAGGTCTGCTTCATCAGACGCACAAACTCTTCACAGAATTTGGCGTGTCTCCTCTGTCGGGGCATCTGGGGACCTGCCGGTCGGGGTGCGAGCCGTGACCCTGCACCCCGGGCTTCCTTTGGCATCTCCGGGACCCCCTCCGACCGGCCTCCGGCTCTCAGCCCTTCGGACGCTGTGACGGTGACGCCCGCACTTCTGTGTGAGCATTTGCCACTGCATTTTAAATGAATCTGGTATTTTCAGCCTTTATGTGTGTCTTAGTTTAAATGTGCTTCTTGGAGATGATGCATAGCAGATTTTTCTTTGTGTGATTTATTGTTTTAGCCAGAGAAGACATCCTCCGTATAATTATAAGGAAATTGATTTCATTACATGGTTACCCGGATTTTATGCTGTTTCTAGACTTCTAGCACATACTCTTCTAACAAAGTCCCACCACGTGACGGCTTTGAGCCTGCCAGCTCGGAGTCTGGTCTGAGGCCACGAGGGCCCCCGCCGGCGATGCTTGGATACCAAACCCTAGGTTCTAGAACGTGTGCCTTTCTGGAGGCATGCAGAGCTGACCCAGAATTTGTATCTCTACTTTATATTAAGAGAGAACCTCAGTGTGCGTCCCCTTCCATCCCTTTCCCTGCGGAGTGTCTGCCACTTAGCTCCTGTTTTGCCGCTGGATTTTCTGAGCGCTTTGCCAGCTGTAGGGGTCCCGCACCTAGCTGGTTCACCTGACAGGGGGTTTGACGAGATTCAAAGCCTAGAGGGATGTGTGGACCTTTGCTCCTGAGGGAGACACCTGGCCAGGGGCGAGGAGTCACCTCGAATGAGGGAATCTGCATTCTTGCTCACTCCTGGCTGGCATGTGGGGCGGGGGGGTGTGAGGGTCCTGGGTGGGGAGGTTGTCCTTTCTGGAAGCCAAGCTGGAGATGGGCGGAGGGCCTTGGACAGAGCGGCCGGCCCACAGGGAGCCCAGCCTTCTGCCCCACACACCCTGAGACGCCTCTGGGAGGTGGACGAGATAGTCAGGGGGCAATGGGGTAGTGGTGGGAGGGAGGTCAGTGCTCCTGTCCTTTCCCAGGCCAGGCCTTCCCTTGCAGGTTCCAAGGGAGTGGAGCCTCGGTGATGGTGCCAAGAGGACAGAGTCAGCCCAGCCATTTGCTTCCTGCTGTCCCTTCTGGCCTGTGGGCCCATCACGAAGCCCCCAATGGAACCCAGCTTTCTGGGAGCTCAGGGTAGGTCCAATGGATGGCTGGCTGTCCGTCAGGATGTCTGTGACCCTCAGTCCTTAAATCAGAAAGAGCTGGAAACATCCTTGCTTGCTGGGTGTGAGGCCAAGGGCTGAGACAGGGACCAGGTGGTCAGGGGAGGCCCCTGCCCATCAAGGCAGGCCTTCAGGAGCTCATTTTGCACGTGGCCCCTTGTTGGCAGGTCTGAGTCTCAGGCTTGGGGGTGCTGGGCCTGGGGGCCAGCATGCACTGACCAGACCCACACTGCAAGAGGATGAAGGCACTGGTGGGCCTCTGCTGGCTGCCGCCATGCTCTGCCCTGGAAGACGTGTGCACGTGGAGGCCCGCATAAGCTGCAAGTGGCAGGATCATGGTGGCAGTGGGTGGGCTCCCTGTGATGGCTGTGGCGGGCTCTGTGTTCATTCCACAGCCAAACCAGAAGGGGACAGGGGCTCTGCTCAGAGAGGGGGAGCCGGGGACGGGGGCTCTGCTGGGAGAAGGGGAGCCGGGAACGGGGGCTCTGATCAGAGAAGGGGAACTGTAGTCACAGCCTCTACGGGGGGACCCTGCTCCACATGGTCACTGGGACTCTGATGGAGTCAGGGAGGCCGACTGAGACCCCTCCATCGGGCGACAGCACCATCTCCGCTGTGGCCCCCGCAGCTGCTGTGGGGAACCCCAACTTGGGCTCACCTGCCTCGGCTGCAAGGCCCCATCACTTCTGCCAGGGCCCTCTCACCTGTCTGTAGGGCTGGCTCGGGCTCTGCCTGGGAACACCCTGTCTCCTGCCAGCAGACGTACATGGTTGCTTTGTGCTCCTAAGAGGGACCAACGGAACCTTGTCTGTCTGTTCCTTCCTTTGTGTAATCTTTGCCTGAACAACTTTGGGGACGGGCCTCACCTCGGACTCTCAACGGCCTGCCTGTCCGGTGACGGTCACCACTGCCGGTGGCCAGGTGAGGACGGGAGAACCGGCGAAGCTCCTGTGTTGGCCACGGAGCGGGGCAGCTGTGGAGAAGACCCTCACACGGAGGACAGACCCTCGCTGCGGCCCCCAACCAACAAGAGGAGGGAGGACATTCTCACATAGGAATTTCCTCTCCCACTTTTAAGGGGAAGGAGGAGCATTGCCCATCCCCCCCAGCAGCCACGCACTGACCACCGCTCCCAGCCAGCCCTTCATCTCCTCCAGCAAACGAGCCTTCCCAGTTTCCTCCTACACCCTAGTCAAGCGGACCTTCCCGTTCTCTTCAGACTTGCCTATGCCAGTTTTTATGCACGGCCACAAGTGCACTTCCTCTAATGTCCCTGCATAAACCCGTTTTGCTGGTAAAATAACTGGCTATTTTATTTTAAGGGTTGACAAAACCCCCTCGGGAAAGGACCTCTTTGCTTTCCCCCGGGACCCCCGCCTTCTGGCCCCCCTGCTTCACACAAGGCCCAGGCTCGCCCGGCCCTCCTGACTGTCCCCCCAGGATGGGGGGACCCAGCCCATCTTACGGGGACTCTGGGGGCCTCAGGGGCTCTGGGCCACTTGCTTACGTTACTTTAGGGACCCCAGAGGAGACTTGTATTCATTCCGGATTGGGGTTTGGACCGGTGACTAAGCCGTCTACACAAGGCGGGGAGTGACAAGGAATGCGGTCACATTCTTCCACCATGTTCTTCAGGGTCCTTTCAGACCTTCTTTATGCAAAGAAAATCAAAGAAAAATGTGTTCTTGTCCACTCCCCCCCCCATTGTTGACAAAGGCAGCCCGTGAACCCGCGTGGAGAGCTGAGCTCGCGCCCGCTCTCCTGGAGAGGCCCGGCAAAGGTGGGGCGCGCCCGCTCTCGTGGGCTGAGCGGGCCTTGGGCGTATTTCCCGCCTTGGTCACCACAAGTTAGCATGCTGGACACGCTGGTTCCTTGTTTTCCAGGTCACGAGTGCGGCTTCTGGACAAAAGCCCAAGCGGGGCAGTTGACCGCCTCGTCCAAGGGCTGCGCCGTGCTGGTGACAGGCTCGCCCCCTTGACGTTGCTCCCGGCGGCTAGGGGAGCGCCCTCTGCGCCCCGGGAACGTGCTGCCGGTCTCCCTCTCTCGGCTCCAGTTCTGTTCCTTACCTACTTCGTTCCTGTGAGCTGCCAGCTCTCCCCTCCCCAGGCTCTGGCCACATGGGGCTCTCATGGGCTCTGTTACACACAGGGTCGTGTGCACCAGGGGCAGGCGAAGTTCTGAGCCTCTGCGTGTCAGCCTGCAGCTGTTTGTCCCCATGAAGCCTCCTTGGCGTGAAGTCAAACAGCCATGTGGGCTGCTTCCTGGAGCCACGGCCCACATCCGTTAGTCTTCTGGATGCAGCTTTGCTAGGCAGAGCCATCCAGCTGGGCTGCAGCGTCCGTGGCCTCTTCGTGCATTTCCCAGCCCCCTGTGTGAAGGGGGGACCCAAAAACACCCATTGTCCCGAAATTAATAGAATTCGAGGTCATTCTTTAGAGAGTTTTTTATAACATTAGAAACATTGGTTCTAAAAATTCATATGAAAGAGCAAAGGGTCTGGAGCAGCCAAGATGTTTGAAGGACAAAAAGTGGGCTTGATCTTTGGGGGCCCATAGAACTTCCCGCTGCCCCGTCCCCAGGCCCGGTTGAGGGGGTGGGGCAGGGCCCCCTCCGGGCAAAGTTGGTCAGGTGAGAGGGCCAGAAGACCGGAAGCTGCGAGGAACCCTCAGACCAGAGTGGGGGTGTGTGACATCTTCTGGGTGAAGCTCTCTGACCTTTGGGCATCTCAGTTGTGTGGGTGTGAGCAGGTGTGTGCCTGTGAGTATGGGGAGGCATGTGTGAGCGTGGCCGTCCCTGGGGTGGGGTGCCCATCCACCAGCGGGAAGGAGCTCTGAATGAGATGTGAAAGGGCAGAATATCCCAAAGGCACAAGCCTGCTGACCGAGGACAGCTCTGATCTCAGAAGACAGTGGGAAGGGTGGGCTGGGGGCGGCACAGACCCCCTGGGGTGGGCTGGGGGGCGGCACAGACCCCCTGGGGTGGGCTGGGGGCAGCTGNGGGGGGCGGCACAGACCCGCTGGGGTGGGCTGGGGGGCGGCACAGACCCCCTAGGGTGGGCTGGGGGCAGCTGGCTCCTCAGACCCTGGTCCAGAGTTGCTGCTGGCACGGAGGGGAAGCCGAGCTGATGGCCGGCACGGCTGCGAAGAGGCACACACCCTGGACGACACAGCGTCCCCCCAGCACCACGTGTTCAGTGCCCCCTCCCCGTGCACACCCATGCACACAGCCGCACGCCTGTGTACACGCATGTGCACATTCACAGACGTGGGCTCACATGTGCTCACCAGTGGACACCCACACACTCACACTGGAACCACGGGGCAACCACTGCTTCCCTGACGCCAAACTAGAAATAAACTCTGTGACAGGTTTAGTTTACAAACTGTCAGAATAACTTATTTTTAAAATGAGCCCCTGCTGAGGGGACGCAGCGGTGCCCTACTCATGCTGGTGGGAGACGTGCGAGCTAGATAGCCCGGCAAGAGCGAACCCACCTCCCACCTGCCCACACCTTGCACACCTGGCAGCCACAGAAATGTCAGAGATTTCCATTTCGGGTGGTACGACCGGCTCTGCAGGCCTCCACGGATGCCTGGAGATGGAGGGGGAGAGGGGCCCCAGCTTCAAGGGCTCGCTGGCGACCAGAGCTCCTCGGTCACCACCCAGACACATGCAGCGTCACAGCACAGGCGTGTGGTTCCCGAAGGATGTTTATATCATTTTTCTTTTATGAGAGCTGACTTCCTGGTCTCGTGTTTCCTCGTAGCGTCTTGTCCCCGCTACGGGAAGTGGCATCTGGGTTTCTATTTTACTTCTAGGGCCCAGGGATTGGAAGGATGGAAGATACGAGAGCCTGAGGCCTCCTGACAGGGACCTGGAGCTGGAGGGTCCGGCCCCCACCTACTGGCAAGTCAGGGTGAGGTCCCCTTGGTCCCCTCCACAAACGGCTCATGAGATCCCTGGGGCCGGCCTGCGCCGCCCTGGCCACCACCTTGTTGCTTGGTCCCGCTCTCCGCCCCACCTCGCCTGAACCCGCATCTGGACCTTCCTAAAGCTCACTGTCGGTTAGCAAACCAACACTTTTATTCTTCAAAAAATATAGACCAGATCAGTCAACTGACAGTACAAGTGAAATAAATGGAAATTTTCTTCCTTATACCCAGAAACCCAGCCTTGAGGGGGAGGGAAGTAGCTGATAGTAAAACGGCGGGCACCAAGCAACCTGTCCCCTTGAACCGTGTGACGGCGTCTCCTCGGTGCGTCATCGGCAGAGCGCCTGGGAGACACGAAGCACCCACGCGGCACCAGAAATGGAAGGTTCTGGAACAACCGCCTGCAGCATCATTGGAGACGCGGCGTGTCGCACTCACCGTGATCCCACTCAGCGAAGAGAGCAGGCTGGGAAATAGCATCTGCCGTTCCGAAGTGTGCATGTGCAAGCCAACGTGGACGGCGCCGTGGTCACCTGCACCAGGTCCTGATCCGGGGACCCGCTCCCCCCACACCCTTCCGTCTCTCAAACCAGACGCCCAGCTGCTTGGCCTTGGCTGGTGTGTTCTGCCGGTGCTTGCGGCCTCTCTGATCGCCGATTCCCCCTCGGCCCCCGCCCCCGCGTGCTCTTCTCCCGGCTCCAGCGGAGCCTCGGACCCCCGAGGGAATGTGTGCTGAGCAAAGGCCGGGAGGCGGAACCCGCGGGCACGCTGGTGGGGGTGCAAGACGGAGCAGCCCTGCGGCCGGCAGTGCGGCGGTCATGCGAAGGTTAGACGCGGAAGCACCGCGTGTCGGATCCGGCCGTCCCACCCCGGATTCACCCGAACAAAAATTTGTGTAAGAGCATTCACAGCAGCATCGTTCATTATTCCACTAAAAGGTCAAAGACCTCAGCGTCTGCCAGCCAACGAGCGGTACACGTGGTCGTCCGTATGATGGACTGTCCTTCAGCCCCAGGCAGGAGTGCAGCGCCAACACCGGCTTCCGCATGGATGAGGCGCGTGACCTCGTGCTGAGGGAACGCAGGCCACGAAGGCCGCGCAGGTGGGTTCCATTTACACTAAATGCCCGGAACAGGCAAATCCACGGAGAAAGAAAGGAGACTCGTGGTTGGGGGGCTGGGGGAGGGGAGGGAGTGACACTGACGCTACAGGGTTCCTCTGGGGGATGAAAGGCCCCAGGATCAGACAGAGGTGATGCTGGGAATGCATTAAATGCCACAGGACTGTGTCCGTAAAGAAAGTCCATCGGGCTGATGGGCAGCTGCCCTTGACTTTGACCTTCAGCGCCGTCCGCTCTCCCATCCTCTGTGCCAGCTCCGAGGGGTGCTAAGGGTGATCCCTCTGCCCTTGTGCCCAGCTCTGGCTGGGGTCACACACGTGCCCTCCAGTGTCCATGGGAGCCTGACCTCGGTCCTCCAGGCCCACCAGGGAGAGGCCAGGTGACGTGGAACGGTTCCCTGCAACCGTGACATGGAGACTTCACCGTCCTCGCCCCAGGGCCCCTGGGGGTAAGGCGGAGGCCTCAGAGAGGCTGATGTCCAAAACAGCGTTTATTACGGCCAGGTTCTAGCTACAACACCAATAAGGACTGGCCCAGTCACCGCTCACCCTCTTCCAACCCCCAGCCTCTTCCATGTCCTCCCTGCAGCCGTGAGGAAGCAAGGTCTGGGGCCCGGGATGGGAAATGGCTGGTTTCAATTAGCGAGTGACTTCATGACCTCCTTCGCCCACAGGCCCGGCCCTGCCCCTCTTCTGCGTGTGGGAGACTGTTTGCCTGATTGATATGCACGCAGCTTAGACTCGACATTAACAGCATTTCTCTTACAAGTTTTCCTGATTACGAAACCGTTAGAACCTGGCTAACGTTTCCTAGAACGTCTGTTCTGTCCTGTTCCGCACGCCACGGCAGAAAGGACTTCCAGACCTCTCAGTTTGTTACTGCGTGGATGTGGCTCTCCCAAATGTCCTCACAGTCACACTTCTAGAGTCGGGCTTTCCAAATGGGAACGCGGGGCATGGCTTTAAGCAAGGGCCCCAACGGGGCGTCTGCCACGTGGCGTGCCCCCTCCTGCACGAGCAGTCTCCACCCTGGCCGCACGGACAGCACGTCACTTTCCCCTGCTTCCTGGCATTTTCAAAAGCCTTGGACGTTAAGGAGTTGGTATTTTAATCTGTGCCAGAATGACCTTGGGGTCAAATCCTTTCATGGCGACATGAGCACTGCCCACTTCCCAGGGCCTCTCTCCAGTGGGCCCGACGGAGCACGGTTTTCAGGACGAGATGACAGAGCTCGAGACAGTCAACGTCAGGCCGGAACTGCCTGCATGGAAGTTCTGCAGACAAGGGTGTCCTTTGGCAGGGGACACAGGGCCCTGTGCTTGACCAGGTCTCAGGGGATTTCACTGGGGTTGGGGCCCAGCAAGGGGGCACACACAGCTCTCAGGGCCCTGGGCCCGGCAGCTTGGCTGTTTGAGGCCTGAGACACTTGACGGGGGGCACTAGCCTCACCCTGTCTTGGGGACGAACACGCCTTTGTATGTGCTCGGCTGTCTGCCCAGGCGCGTGCTGGAACAGTGTGACCTTCCCTGGAGCTTTGTGAGAAAGACCGGCTTGGGGTGACTTGGAGTCCCAGACAGTGTCGGCTGTGCACAGAGCCGCAGGGGGTGCTGTAGGAGTCCACGCGGCTCTTTACTGGACAAAATCCAGGTTGTCACAGGTGAAATGGAGCAAGGAAAGGTCGACTTTGTCAACATCCATGACAACAGCACAGGGGTTGGGCCCATGTCGGCCCTGGTGCCAGGCACCCTGGCCTGGGTTTTCTGTCTGCAAGGGAGGGTTGCGCCAGTCTCCTCCTTGGCTGTTTTCCAAGCTTCTCTGTGGCTCCGCCCAGCCTGGACTGTGGGCAGCATGAGAACCTTATGGCTGTTTGGTTGGCTGTTTGTTCAAGCTCATTTCAGAAGCCATGGAAAACAGACGAGCAGAAAGGGTCAATGTCCTGTGGCATCCACCCCCAAAGGAGAATTTTGGCAGCATCTGGGTCTCAGCCCTCTAACTCTGCGGCCCTGTCTTTGGGGTCAGGCCTTCCCCACCCAAGGCCGCGTGATTATTAGCTGGCAGTCCCGTCTACTTCAGTTCTCCACGCATGGCCTGGCAGGGATGGGACCCAGACACCAAGCCACCTGCTCCGAGGGGCCCTCAGGACGTGCACACACTCAGACGCCGCACACCCGTGCTCGCACGTGCAAACATGTGCACACTCACACCCGCGCCACACACCGCCCACCCTCGCAGGCGCTCACAAGCTCAGAAGTGCACACTCACAGCGGGTCTCCGGGGCTGGAGCAGGCAAGCAGAGCTGCCTCCTGTCCCACCTCAGCCCAGCAGCCAGAGTCTCTGCCAGAGAGGACCCTGGACCCCGAGAGCTGTCAGGACCCCACGAAAATGTCCTGACTTCACAGGTCAGGAAAGGGAGGCCAGAGCAGATTGCAGAGCTGAGCGTTCCCAGGTCGTTTCCGAGGACAGGCTGCTGGTGGAGACTGGGACTGAGCATGTGGCTGGCCCTCCTTTGCGGAAGGTGGAGGGTTTGGGGAGGCCACCCAGCCCGAAATGACCACCAGGGGGCGCCATTGGCACAATCAGCCGCGTCCTGGGCCTGGAAATCTGTGCCCTCTGGGATCCCCAGGCCACATGGGGCGGGTCAGGTGCAAGTTTCCACCGTCTTATTTTCACCACCCAAACATGTATGGGTTTAACTCAATCCCGTGCTTATATGCCTAGTCTTCTCCAGTTGCGGATCTTTAAACAAAACGCACGCGGCACAGCAGGGACAGGAACAAGTGAGGAGGATCCTAAGGCCCGGGGCGGGCTGTCACACCCACCCCCGGCCTCCTCCGCATGCGGGTCTCCGCTGGGCAAGAAGTGAACGTTTTGCTGTGCGTCCCCCTGGTGGCCCAGCAGAGCTCACCCTGCGACAGGTCCCCAGGAGCCCACCCACAGGAGCTGGGTTCTGACCACTGGCGCAAAGAAGGGGAGGCCGTGCTCCCTTTGTGTGCCCTGCGGTGTCCCCTGATGGCGCCCCCAGCAGGTCCAGCTGCAGGGTCCGTGGTGGCCATGAGGGCAGTGGGATTGCCCAGAGGGCCACCCCCAAGGGTTTGGTGGCCTTCTCCCCAGCAGCAGGGAGGCTCGCGGCCTGCTCACGGGGTCCTCACCAGAAGGAGCTGAGTGGCTGTGGCCCTGGCCTGGGCCGGTCTGCTTGCTCTTACTTCAACATCAGCAAGTAAACTGAAGTAAAGCTGTCTTTAACCAGAAAGAATGTTATTCGTTGAGCACAGAAGACAGACGGTGATAAGCCGGTTTCCTGGAGGCCCGTTGGCCAGCCGCTAGGGGAGGCCAGTGCAACGGCACTCCAGAATTTTTTAAAAGTTTTTATTTATTCATTTATTTAAGTAATCCCTACACCCAACATGGGGCTTGAACTCATGACCCTGAGATCAAGAGTCACATGCTCTTCTGACTGAGCCAGCCGGGTGCCCCTGATTCACCCCGAATCATAATCCTTGGTATTTTCCCTCCTTAGCTTCATCCAATATGTGTTTTTAAGGAGATGCCACTTTCGCTGGATGATGGGAGAGAAGAAGAAGATGGACCAGAAGGGTCTTTTATGCTGGGTGCATTTAAGCAAAGGGGTCCGTGGCTAACGTCCCCACGCCCATTCCGGGAGGGGGGGCAGAGGAGGAGGCTTGTCCAGATCAGCGCTGCTCAGACCTTTAGAATGGCGACCCTCCCTCGAATCCATGCAGCCTGGAAGCACGAGCCCTGACTCCCCGGCTGTGGTGGCCTGGCAGGGAGGGCCGGGCAGTCTGTGACCTGAGGGGCCCCAGGGCAGCCCCACTGCCAGTTGCGGCTTCTGCAGGCTGTGGTGGGGGACCAAGAGGCCTGGAAGTGTGAATCTACCCGCAGAATCTACCCAAGAGGGAAGAGCAGAGGGACTGTGAACCGGCTGTCTGGTGCTGCCCCTGTCTTCTGGAATCTTCCAGTGCGGGAGCCTGCCGCCCCAACCCCGAAGGCACCCAGACTTCCAGAGTCTCTGGAAAGAGCTGGCACAGGAAGCAGGCAGAGTGCTGTGGGCCCAGTGTGGCGGGGGACCATCCCAACACCGCCAGGACACACTGGGCTTGGGGGAGGTAACAGCCGCATCTTCCGGGGGGTGACAACCCTGAGGTTTGTGCCACCAGCAGGAGAAGGAAGTCGAGGCTGGCGACCAACGTCCTGGGACAGTGGACACAGGAGACAAGCCCCTTCCGCCCCCACACTTGCCCTGCACACCAGTGTTCCTCCTTCTCACACGAAGCTGCTCGGCCCTCCGCCCCCTGCCTCCCTCGTCCGCCTGGAGTATTCTGGGCGCCCCCAAGAGAAGGGGGCACGCCCACAGCCACACCCCACACGCCGAGGTGGGCATTTCTCAGCGAGAACTCGGGAGGAAGGTGATCTGAAACCAGCACGCCTGCAGGCAGGAGGCGGCCTTCAGCCAGGACACAACAAAGGACATCTGCAGGCGTGCAGCCGAGGTTGCTTACTGCTTGGAAGAGCAAAGCCCGTGTGGCCGCACTTGAGGGAAGCACACCGAGTCTGCCGCACAGAGGACTCTATGACACATGACGCTCTGCGAGCCCAGGAGGGCGTGTGGCTGCGGGGCCAGAACTGGTCTCCCCCGGACCGACCCGTGTGAGGGGCGCCCTGCTGCCCGCGGACCCCGCCCTGGTCACTGACTGGGGAGCAGCGTTTCCGAAGGTCTGACCTCCCGGCTCAGGCCCGTCCCCAGCCGATGCCACCCCACCCACACCCTGCCCACGGCTGCCCGCAGCTGTGTCAAGACACTTTGCTGGGCCGGGGGGGGTCTCTGCTGCCTCCACGGGGCAGCCTCTGTCCTTGCCATGGTCCCCAGCTGCCTGGAAACCCATCTTTAAACGGTGTCATGTTGTCTGCAGACGTGTCCAGCTATAATGCAAGGACACATACATGGTATCGAGACCCCCAGGCCCGTTCAGGGGAAGGGCTCTGGGGCCCCAGCACACATTCGCCCCTGTCCTGCTCAGGGACCATTTCCTGCACACACCCCTGAGGCTTCTGGGGAAGTCATGGACTCTGGATTTAGGGGGGATGATCTGGCCATGAGGGAAAGGAGGGGACGCTGGGCCTCCGCCACGCCCTGGGCCTGCCTAGGGGAGATGATAGGACCCACCTCACCTAGACCCCATCCCAGAAGGGCTAAGGACAGTGCTGGCCACAGGGCATGTCAGTGCCTAGGCTCTCCCCTTCCTGCCTGACCTGCAGCTGTTCTTCTTACTCAACACTAACAGACACTAACCGTAAAATAAATTTTTATTTTATTTTATTTTATTATTTTTTTAAGATTTTATTTACTTATTCGACAGAGATAGAGACAGCCAGCGAGAGAGGGAACACAGCAGGGGGAGTGGGAGAGGAAGAAGCAGGCTCATAGCGGAGGAGCCTCATGTGGGGCTCGATCCCAGAACGCCGGGATCACGCCCTGAGCCGAAGGCAGACGCTTAACCGCTGTGTCACCCAGGCGCCCCTGTAAAAGAAATTTTTGAACAAAAAATTCTAACTATCCACAGAAAAAAGACTACAACAGTACATGCCAAATAGTGACAGCACTCTCTCTGAGGGTTGGATTACTGACGGTGTTAATTTTCCTCTAATTTGCGTATTTGTTTTCTAAATTGTGGACAATGAATATGCATTATTTTGAAATAAGCAAACAATATCGGAAGTCATTTCTAGAAGGACAGCCTCTAAGGGCATCATGACCCCGGCTCTGATAACAGTGTCTGGGGGGCGCTGCTCTCACACAGCACTGCTGAGACCCAGCCGGACACTTCCACACTGCAGCTTCCTGGCCCTTTGGGAAGACAGGACCACCAACATGTCATGGAGCTCAGTAGGTGCGCAAAGCAAATAAGACAAGGAAAGTAGGCTGGACCTGATGAGAAGTTGCCTCCGGTCTCCTGGACACTGCATTCTCGAGGCCACACCTCCTTTGGCACACCTGACTCCTCTCCGTCACTACCTTCTCCATCTGCAACCACATCTTTTATCGTCTGTCTCCCTCCATGGACTGGAAGCCCTCCAGGTTTGTATGTGGACATATCCTGATGCCTGGAACACGGCACTGTGCACTGTAGGTGCTCAATAAATGCTTAACGATTGATGGTTTCCAGCATCAATCACAAAAGGATGCTGTGTGAAATGTCCATGGCACAATTTGCTGACATTCTATACACCAAAGGGCTGTGTGACGTGTGCCTATGTCACATTGGACATTTGGCGTGAGTTATGTGAATGTGAGTGTTGTGTATGTTAGGTCCCAAGCCCCATAAACCATGCCTGGGATTTCAACTGGATGTTTATTGGGTCACTGGGGTGTCTGGCTGGGGATGGGGGTGGGGGGAACACACTGCCAGGCATTGCTTCCCATTCTTCCCAGGACACACTCTCTAGCCCAATACTGCATGCTTCCCAGGAGTTATGGTAGGAAGGCCCAGACAGGTCACCTTCATGCTTCCCATTGTCATTAACTTGAAAGCTATACACTTCACCTGTGACTGGAGAAGCTGGTGTCGCCAGGATGGATCTGTCCCAGAAAGGGAGAGGACAAGGCAAACCAACAGGGATTTTCTGAGGAAGAGCTCGGGACAAGAGCTTGATGCAAAACTCTTCTGACTTTATTTAGTTGAAAAACAACACACAAAGAAACGGGTACTAAGCGGTCAAACTGCATAAAATAGCCAACATTTGAAACGAGGTCTCTCCCAGTGCAGACCAGAGTCCCCACTGCTGCTGACAGGGTCCCCCGGGGCCCCAGACACCATCCAGGCAAAGGAAGCACCCAGCCCTGTTGCCCCCACCTCCATGTGCTCCGGGAGCACGGGCCCCACTTGAGACGTTCCTGCGTGTGGCCAGGGCAGGGCTGGTGCCCACAGACGTGTCCTGCACCCACTTCACAAGCTGCGTCACAGTGCGAGCTCCGTGACACTTGCCAGAGAAGAACTTCTCTCCCGGGTACAGGCCTTTGGGTCCCTTCCACGGAGCCAGTGACGGGTCCCCTTTCTCAGTCCCTAGGCAGCTCCCCATTCTTCCTCCCCAGGCACAAGTCCCCTATTCTTTACCGTCGCTCCCCTGGCTGTTGTAGGGAGGGGGCAGCCAGGACAACGGTGGCCACTTGGGCCTCGGTCCCTCAGTTCTGGGGCCCCGGGTGGAAGTGCTGGAAAGAGGGCAGCTCCCCCAGGGCCAAGGCTCCCATGGCATCCGGGCTCTCCCCAGGCCCCCTGGGCCCACTGGGCCCGAGGCTCCGGGGCTCAGTGGTGCCGGGATCCTGTCCCTGGGAGGATAAGGACTGTGGCCTGGATGCGGGGGCCCCCGCCTCTGCCTCCCTTTTGGTCCAGGGTGAATAAGAGAGGATGGTGAATCCCCTCTTAAGCAGGGCCGAGTCCGCAGGGACCAGCTCTTCGGTCTGCCCCGGAGGAGAGGACTCCAGAACGCTCAGCTTCCACCGGTGCAGGTCCTGCTCCCGGGGCACGTCCTGCAGTCTCACCACCCACACCTCATCGGGCTCCAGCAGCAGCTTCCAGCCCTGGCCCGGGGTCCTCCGGGCCCAACCTGGCGTCATCTTCCGCAGGTAGATGGCATCGCAGCAGCCCACCATGGAGATGACCTGCAGGTCCCTTAACCAGGCCTCGGCCTCGGCGGGGTCCACGGCCCGGGTGGTGCCCAGCTCCAGCACCATGGGCTCCCCCGGGGGCAGGTCCACGTTGAGAAACCCCTGCCACGGAGGAGGGAGACTTGGCCAGTGCGAGCAGGTGGGGGGCCCCCCGAGTCTCCAGGGGAGGCTCTGGGTCCAGTCGGCATCCTCAGGACCCAGGCCCAGGGGTGCTGCGTTCTGAGGCTCCAGCTCCGTGGGCACAAAGTGGTAGTCCAGGCCCACCTCCTCAGACCCCGCAGGGGCTGCCGCCAGGGTGCCTGGCCCCCAGTCCACAGTCCCCCCCTGTGCGGGGTGACCCGGGCCCTGCCCCCAGCCGAGCCCCATCTCCGGGGACGCCCCCTGCTCAGGCCCCGCCTGGGCATGGTCCATCAGCTCAGGGTCCCAGTCTTCATCTTCCCAGTCTTCCAACTCCAGCAAGTCTCTGAGTTCCAGAAAGGCAGCCTTGAAGCAAGCGAAGCAAAGCCCCAGCTGGTCGCCATGCTGAAGCTGGTACATCCAGGACGCGTGGAGGTAGGACATGCCCTCGGCCCCGTGCCGCACGCTCACCGGGGGGCACATGGCCACGCTGCCTGCTCCTGCCGGGCTGGGCAGCGAGACTGGGACGTGCCGGGTTGGGGGGGGGTCGGGTGGTTCGGGTGGTCTGGCCCCCGGGCGGGGGCGGGGCTGCAGGAGAAGGACCAGGAGGAGGAGCAGAAAGGGCGAGGATGCGGGCAGAGGGGACAGAAAGAAAGGGGTTCCTTGTGCGGGTATTTGGGGTGCGGTGGAGGAGCCGGGTCCCAATTCAACAGGGGCCCGCAGAGGTCGGGAGGGTCGGACCTCTGGAAAACCCTTCAGCTCCTGCGATGGCTCTGTTCTCTGGGAAGCTGCAAAGGACAAGCAAGTGCGGGTTGGTGTCCCCCGGCCGGCAGGGTGGCCGGTCACCGTCACCGTCACCGGGAGGGGCAGGGGCAGGGGCTGATGGGTTGAGGCCTGGCCCTTCCAGCCCTGCCCTGCTCCGTGTAGCTGCTCCCAGGCCTGTGGGGCACACGGGCGCTCCCCACCCAGCCTCCCCGAGACCCCGACACCCAGTCAGCCTCCCGCGGCAGAAGCTGAGACAACCTGGCGGGAGCTGGTGGAAGCCGACGAGGGAAGCTGAGG
>NC_048232.1:74695540-74705914 GCF_002007445.2 Ailuropoda melanoleuca
GAAGCTGAGGGAACCTGAGGGATCCTGACGGAAGCTGAGGGAACCTGAGGGATCCTGAGGGAAGCTGAGGGAACCTGAGGGAAGCGGACGGAAGCTGAGGGAACCTGAGGGATCCTGACAGAAGCTGAGGGAAGCTCAGGGAACCGCCCCCGCCCCCAGCCCCCCAGCTGAGCTGACCACATGGCCCGAGGCCACACTGGACCTCCTGGGCTTGTCAGCCTCTCACCCCTCCCCGCCCCCCAGCCCGTGTCCCCCAGACCCTCTCCTCAGCCCAAGGGGTTCTCACCCTGCCTGGCACTTCCCTCCTGTGGGCGCCCCCCAGAAAGGAGGGGAAGCAGCCCACCTGGGAATATAAAGGGCCCTTTCCCATGGTGCTCTGGGCTCATCTGCATATCTCCCATGAGCCTCAGCCCACCAGGAAATGAAACTGTTGAGTCACCACCTCCCTCCCAGGAGAGCCCTGTGTGGCCCCCCAGGGAGGGCAGCCTGTCCCCCTCTGCGCCCCCAGCACCATCATGCCTTCCCCTGTGTGCCTCCGCCCCCCGCAAACCTGTTCTCAGGGTGCTTCCCATCTGCAGGTTTCTGAAAGTGCCTCTCCGATGGCCCTTGTCCCTTCGTGGGTGACCTGCCTGGTCACGGGTTCCGTCCTGCGGCTGAAANCCATGGTGCTCTGGGCTCATCTGCATATCTCCCATGAGCCTCAGCCCACCAGGAAATGAAACTGTTGAGTCACCACCTCCCTCCCAGGAGAGCCCTGTGTGGCCCCCCAGGGAGGGCAGCCTGTCCCCCTCTGCGCCCCCAGCACCATCATGCCTTCCCCTGTGTGCCTCCGCCCCCCGCAAACCTGTTCTCAGGGTGCTTCCCATCTGCAGGTTTCTGAAAGTGCCTCTCCGATGGCCCTTGTCCCTTCGTGGGTGACCTGCCTGGTCACGGGTCCCGTTGCGGCTGAAAGTGGATTCTTTCTTGTTGTCTTTTGACTAAAGTTTCTTTATGAATTCTGGAAACTGATCGAGTCTCAGTTATTTACATTTTAAACACATTTCCCCCTTTTGTGGCTCTTCTTTTCACTTTCAAAATAAGACTATTTGAACTGTTTTTTGAACATAGACTTTATTTTTAGAGCATTTTGGGTACAGAGCAAAATTAAGCAGAAGGTACAGAGTTGCTATATACGCCTGCCCCTCACGTGTGTAGCCTCCCCACTATCAACACCTGCACCAGTGGTACGTTTGTCGTAAGTGGTGAGCTGGACTGAGCAGGACCTGCAGGAGAAGACACAGCTAGTCTGGAACAGATGAAGGCATAGGTCCTTGGATCAATGGTTCTCAAATTTTGCTGCACATTAAATTTTTCTTGGGAATTTGAAGAGTCCCACTGCTCATGTCACAGCATGTGGCAGACACACCTGAGGTGACCCCCAGTGGTCATGCCCTCCCTGTGATTGGAGGTGGAGCCTGCTACTTGTTTCCAACCAAGAAGTGGCACTGGGGGGTCGATGCTACTGCCTGAAATCACATTATGTGGCAAAGGGGTGTCCCTCCTGCAATGACATTACGATGAATGCACATAAGACCCCAAGCCAGTTCTTGCTGTCTCCCCCTGGCCTTGACGAGGCAAACAGCCATGCTGTGAGCTGTGCAGGAAACTGGTCAGCCTCTGGGATCTGAAAGTGCATCCAGCTGACAGCCAGTAAAGCTGAGGCCCTTAGTCCTAAAAGCACAAGAATAGGAATTCTGTGAGCTGAGAGCATAGTCCATCCAACAGTTTGGTTGCAGCTGTGTGAGACCCTGAGCAAGGAGCCTAGCCAAGGCATATCCCAACTCCTAATCCATGGAAACTAGAAAATAAATGTCTGTTGTTTTAAGCCTAAATTTGGTCATTTGTTACAAATCAACAGAAAACTAACATTTGCCCATACGAGTTGTATCAGAATTCTCCCATGGAATCTAGGCATCAGTCAGTATCTTAAATTCTCCAGCTGTTTTCAATATGCTGTACAATTCCAGAACCAGTGCCTCGACACCTGGGTGAGCTTAGAAGTTTTCATAGATGTTGGGCCATTAATCCTCCACCCTCCCCTGGTCTTAGTCTAACTGATACTCAAGCCAGGCCCTGCATGGACTCCAAATAGCTATGGTCCTCCCAACCACCCTGTGACTAAGACACCTTATCATGACCTGCCAGAAACTGGAAAGTACGTGATTGGACCTGTCTCACAGCCCTTACAGGGCCAAAGTCATGACCTGGAGGCCAGCAGGGACCAGAATCTGGCCCCCAGACCTGCCCACATTCCAAAGCCCCATCTCCACTGGCCCAGAACATGTGAGCTCTTGCAACAGAAAAGGGTGAAGGGGGAGAAACTCAAAAGAGTGAGTGTGGCCAAGTCTTGTCAGACTAGAAGAGGACCAGGATGACGGCCCTGGTCAAGCTTAAGGGCCCACTGCCCCAAGGGCTGAGACCCTCAAGAGGAAAAAGGCCAAAGTTCCTGGTGTGCCTTTGAGCTTGCTAGTGCTTATCTTTGTCTCATCCACGAGGCCTGTGCGGCTCCTGAGGCTTAGAGAACATTCCAGACGTGTTTGTGGGGCGGATGCATTCCCGCTTCTTGGCTGGCTTGATGATCTCCGTCCTTGGGATGGCCACCAAAGTGTACTGACCTGCTGTGTTCCCAGGCACAGTTTCTGCATCCTCTGGACCGGTTCAGAGCCAACCTGGGGCTGGCGCCTTTCCCGGGCACATGCTCCACCAGCGTGTCCTGGAATCTGACCTGAGCGTGGCCAGTTGTGCTCAGAGAAACCACCTGACCCAAAAAGCCTACAAGTGCACGCACGCTTGGATCTGTGGGCAGGTGACCCAGTTGGAATGAAGCCCTAATGAGAAAAAAAAAGCGTGTTTTATTTATTTATTTATTTATTTATTTATTTATTTATTTATGTATGTTGAGTAACCGGTTTTTTTTTCATGTTTTTTTATTATATTATGTTAGTCACCATACAGTACATCCCTGGTTTCTGATGTAATGTTCGATGATTCATTAGTTGCGTATAACACCCAGTGCACCATGCAGTACGTGCCCTCCTTAATACCCATCACCAGTCTATCCCATTCCCCACCCCCTCCCCTCTGAAGCCCTCAGTTTGTTTCTCAGAGTCCATAGTCCCTCATGCTTCAAGAAAAGCGTGTTTAAATAATCAGGTGATTCACCAGAGAAAACATTCTTGAAAACTGCTGTAGTCATCACGACTGAGAAAGGACGGCTGCACGTTCTGATGGAGTCCAAGTGCGTGGAGTTTAAACAAACGTTTACGGGGTTGCCCTTCTATTGCAAGAGAAGGTCGGCCCTCGGCTCCTCGAGGATGGAGGAGTTTTTTCTGACTTTCTTTTTTGTTCCTCCCCACAGGCAATAAAAAAGGAGGGGAACAGTTTCCTACGTCTCTTGCACGGAGTCAGGCAGAGTCTTCAGAGGTGGCGCCGCCACCCCAGCGGAGGTGACGGTGGGCGGAGCCGGAGCCGGGGGAGTGGGCGTGGCTCCTCCGGGGCAACAGGGACCTGCTGGAAACCAACCAACTCCTCGTCCGGCCCTCGCCGCTGCCTCCCACAGCCGATGGCACTGATGGTCCGCGGGGTGAGACTGCCTGTGCTTAGTTCCTTCACTTCCTCTCCAGGGTTCTTGGGACCCGTCAGAGACGCGGCTGGTTTGTGCTTTCCTGACCCTGATGCTGAGGAGGGCTGTTGTGTGGGGCATAAAAAAGCGAGAACAAGAAAGAAAGGAAACGTTTGCTCTTAGCCTGACCTCTCTCGGCCCCTCTAGAAGATGGCTTTAGGATAAGTCACCCAAGGAGCAGCACTGTAGAGAAGGGCCCTGAGCCCCGCTTCAGACTCGGGTGAACTTGTAGCTCCCCAGAGGCCTGCCTTCGCTGTGGCTTCTTCTTGGCGGAGGTCCAAAGAAAGTTCTGGTGTGCACTGGCAGGCCTCACCCCAGCCTCAGCCCCTCCCTCCCGGCTACAACACAGGCCTCCCCGCAGCCTGTGAGGTGGCAGTCTAACTGCCCGGGCTTCAGGGGAGGAAATGTGCTGTGGACACAGGGCTGCCATTCCAGGGAGGAAAACCATGTCCACGTTCCTCTCCTGAGATCCCCATGGTCACCACCCGTGTGAGACTCAACACAAAGATGTCATGTCGGCCCCGAGATTAGGTCCATGGGGGGCTGTTCCTCACCGTGTGGGGAGGGACAAGACACTTGGCCCAGGAAGGACGTGAAGCCTCAAAGGGGGGACGGGTGTATCACAGCCGGTCACCACACTACTGGACTGTTTCTCCCATGTGCTGTGGCTTCCTGAGGGTATTCCTGGAGAGGGATGGGATTTAAGCCCCATGGGAGACTCAGGAAATGAAGGAATCAACCCTAAAAAAAAGGCAGTCAGCTCCCTGCCCTTCTGGGAGCAGCCTTGGTCCCCCATCTCCTGGTCAGGACATCCTGCAGAGCCGCCGGCCACACAGTCCACGGCCCTCTCTCCATCTGCTTCACGAGGGAAGGACAGGTGCACATCCAGTCTGCATGCTGGACATGCTCTGCAGACAGTGGGGAAGGGGCTGGATGGTCCTGAGTGTGGGCGACAGGGACCAAGGATGGGGAGACAAAGGGAGGGAGAGGCCTGAAGATGGTGGTGGCCAGGGACAGCCCCTTGTGGGTGGGGGACACCAAGAACCTTCCTTTTCCACATGGTGACCAGGAGAACCTTCCTCTTCAACACAGTGAGCTTGGCCTGGGCCCGAGAGGACCTGGGTGTCCACAGAGGGGGTCTCACTGCTCAGTCCAGAGCCAGGGGAGGGGGCATGGGGCCAGGGCTCCTGCAGGAAACAGGAATGCAGGGGCTGCTGCTGCCCTCAGGGGCTGTGGGGCCCCCACCCCTAAAACCTGTTGTGCTCTGTGCGAAAGTAACTCTGCATGCTTGTGATTCACTTTGCGAATCATTAATCAGAAGATCTCACGTTTCTCATTAAATGTGACTTTAAAGGTTTGCTCACACAAAATGAGCATAATCATTCAGGGACCACAAGTTTTTCAAAGGGAGCTTGTTTCTGACTACACTGCTCAATTCAGGGGCAAACAGGGCTCAGTAAAAAGGAGCTGGCTCCAGCAGGTGCCTTCCAGCAGCCACAGCCCCTTGGGGTGGTGGGTTGTTAGCAGGGTGGGTGACGCTTGGTAGCCCTGGACTCCCGGCCGGGAGGGGAAATGGCCGGGAAGTCCCCTTGCGCTGAAGCCTAAAAGGAAAAGTAGGAGAGGGTTTTTCATGACGTGAAATTTATTCCGTTTAAAATCCTTTTGTCAGGGGGCGCCTGGGTCGCTCCGTCGATTAAGCATCAGTCTTCGGCTCAGGTCATAATCTCAGGATCCTGGGATCGAGCCCCATGTCGGGCTCCCTGCTCAGCAGGAGTCTGCTTCTCCCTCTCCCTCCACCCCTCCTGTCCCCCACTTGTACTCTCTCTTTCTCTCTCAAATAAATAAATAAAATCTTTTATTTTATTTTATTTATTTTTTTTAAAGATTTTATTTATTTATTCGACAGCGATAGAGACAGCCAGCGAGAGAGGGAACACAAGCAGGGGGAGTGGGAGAGGAAGAAGCAGGCTCATAGCCGAGGAGCCTGATGTGGGGCTCGATCCCATAACGCCGGGATCACGCCCTGAGCTGAAGGCAGACGCTTAACCGCTGTGCCACCCAGGCGCCCCAATAAATAAAATCTTTTAAAAAAATAAAATAAAATCCTTTTGTCAGGGATTATGGACTTTTTACTCCCAGTGTGAGAAATGTCTTTATGGAAAGGTGCGTTGGTTGGAAAAGTAAGCTGTTAGTAACCCCTCCGGTTCCCCCCAGTTTTATTTCTCTGTCTATCCAGAGATTCAAAAAGCCTGGAAGGCCAGTCCCGGCCCCGGCTTTGAGAGCTCTGAGAGGCGTCCGTCGGCATGGGGCCTGAGCGGGCTGTGACCAGAGCAGCCCCGAGCCCTCATCTGCTCTGACTGTTGCATTCTGTGGAAATTTTGAGAAGGTCCGTTTCCCACCTCCGTCAGATGGGCGCGTGGGGTCTTGCTGGGCCTTGGTGTCTGGGGCAGCAGGTGCAGTCTGGCCGAGCTGAGGGCCTGAAACCCACAAGAGAGGGTGGCCTCGAAGAGCCAAAGCACTTCTCATGTGCAGTGAGAGGAAAAAGGCTTTTTCCGGAATTCCAGAGCTGGGAGGAATCATGAAGAGCACAGGATGGGCAGGCAGTCTGCTGGGTGATGTCCCCAAAGCTGCCCACACCAATGCTGCAGCCTGGGCCCACGTCCCCGACATGCTGGGGAGATTGCGCACGTGTGATTGAGTGAGGAGCTTGACATGGGGGTAGCTTGCATTCAAGTGGGCTTCACGGCATCTCAAGGGTCCTTACAAGAGGGAGGCAGGGGTAAGAGTCAGAGAGAGAAGGTGTGAGGACAGAGAGAGGAGAGAGGATTCTGAGCTGCTGCCTGGAGACAAAGGGAGGGCAGCAAGTGCCCTCGAGAGGCTGGAAAAGGCAAGAGAAGGGATTGTTCCCTGGAGCTTCCAGAAAGAACCAGCCCTGCAGACCCATTTAGACTTCGGATGTCTGGAACTATGAGAGAATAAATCTGTGCTGCTTTGAGGCACTGAGTCTGTACTAATTTGTCCGACGGCCGCAGAAGCTCATACAGGGTGATCCTGTTTCTGCCTGGGAGGTTTGGGGGGTTCTCAAGACCCCATTTCCAGGGCACCCCCTGGGATAGAAGCGGCCATGTCTACGGCAGCATCCAGGGTGTGGTGCCTCCCAGGCAGAGTGTGATCAGGCCTGGGCTGGGCTAGCAGACCCCACACAGGAAGGCGGTCATATGGGGACTCGGGAAAGACATGATGCTCCCTCCTTGGAGGGATGTTCCCCCTGAATCTGGCTCTCCTTGTGGCTGCTGTAGCCGGGCACGGATCCTCCCCTGCCTGGAAGGAACCATGGCAGTGGCATGGCTGATGGACATGTGCCTAGCCACGTGGGGTCTGAGTGGACGTGGCAGCCTTGGCTATGGGGGAGCTTCAGACACTCACGAGGTTTCACCTAAAAGAACTTGAGGGAAATTCCAAGGGCTCCGGAGTCATCCCCCAAAGGGTTTTGGGCAGTAGAAGACCAGAGGAAGGCTGTCCCAGGCCTGCTGTGGTGGGGACACATTCACCCTACTGTTCCTTCCATTTACCCAGCGCCGGCCCCTGGCTGGGGTCTGGAAGGGTGGCGGGTGGGACCCAGGCCGGCCCTGGAGGGTCCACATTCCAAGGGAGTCTGGCAGGCAGGTGCTGGAGAGCAGCTGGGGGAGGTGGTCTGTGGGAAGAGCTCAGCTCAGGACCCCAACCTAGAAGGACTGACTTAGACACCACCACCCATGAAGCACTTCCAGGGGCTTTCAGCGGCTTCTGAAGGTACGGTCATAGCACGTATTTATTCTAGAGAATTAAGCAAGTGTGGAAATCTATAAAGAAAATTCAGTAACTCATAATGCTACCCCCAGAGATGACCAGAGCTAATGCTGGCGCATTCCTCTTCAGGCATTCTTTATAGGCTCACAGATACGTGACACCCAACACGTGTACAAAGGGCACAGACATGCACATAACACCTGACATGTGTCCACAGGACAGGAGCCCAGTGGCACGTATCACACCCAACATTGCATATGTGGACAGTTTTTTCTTTCACAAAATCAAAGCAATACTGTGTCTACAAACTTGTAACCTACTTTTTTTCTTTTCACTTAACAGAGGCTGATGATTTTACATTGGATCTTCTTTGAAAACTTGTTTTTTACAGGTACGCAATATTGCATGGGGTGGCCACATCCTAATGCAATCCCCATCAGGTACTGGTGCTCCTTCCCAGTTTCCACTCCTTCATATCATCCAAAATGGACATCCTGTTTTGCAATTTCAAGCTTATTCCTGTAAATCCCCACCTCTCTTGGTGATCTCTCCGAGGATCAGGTTTCGATCTTCCCGTAATGAATGATGCATTCTCTTCTGTTGGACTCACACACCACATTTCTCACTCTCTCTGCCCCTGGGCCACCACCTTTTGTTTGTGAAGGGACCTGAGGTCTGAGGCAGCCCCAAGTTGTTATAAGTTTTAGATCATTCCTCCCGTGACTCACCCAAGCATTCTGAAGGGTGCATGGAGGTTGGGAAGCCTGTGCCCATGTCTCCATGACACCCAGAGAACAAATGACCGTTTATCCTACCTTGGATGGCCATGTTGGAATTCCCGTTGGAAGCCCTGCCAGCTCGCCAGCGTGTGCAGCTGCTCCCAGAATCTTGTCACTGTTGTCCAGCACCAAGCTGGCCATTTGTTCCATGTGCTCGGCTTCTGACGCCTGTGCACCCTATGAGGGCGGCGAGCATACTGTCCTTGCTCCTTGTCGAGCCTTTGGGGCCCCGGGAGTGTTCAGTTAGTACCCGTTGAACAGATGAGTGGATGGATCAGTAGAAAAGGAGGGAGCAGATGGTGCTGGCTCTGCCCTCTGGGCGATGGGACTGTGGACCCATGTGGATCAGAGTGCAGGAAGGGGAAGGGGGCTGCCCCTTCTGGGGTCTGAGTGTCTTCCCTCTTCCCAGGGTGATACACTCTCCTCACAGCCAAGCCAGCAGGGATGGGCAGTCCATCCGCACCCACACCCAGGATGTCATCTCAAATGGTCAAATCCTCGAGAACTCATGACTGAGAGCAGGCCCCTCGACACATGAGCCCCAGAGTGAGATAGCCGAGGGGAACCTGGGCACACGGGTGGTAGTTCAGACCTGCCAGGTTCAGATATCAGCTCTGCCAGACCTCGCGGTGGGGTACAAGGCAATGTTTGCAGGCACAGCTTTCCTAGTCCTCAGCACTGCTCATCCGCTGGAGGGGTTGCAGGGGTGCAGGTAAAGGGCGGAGGCATGGGCTGTGCTACAAAGGTGTTCCGGTGGGCAGAAGCCTGATGATCCCGGGTATTGAGCAGGGAAATGAAAAAAAAATGTCTACCCAGATTATTCCTTTTTGTGCCCTGAGTTTCTTCTCTGTGTCAAATCGAGACCTGAGTCTTATGCTCTGGTCATCGGTCAGAAGGGGAGCTAGAAAAACAAAGAAACGACACATGGTGATAGAGGCAATGATAAATGCGTGTATCGACAGCAGAGCAATGCCAGGAAGCTGATGGCTTGCTAGTTTAGCAGACAAGCAAGAAGTCACCAGAAGGGCCACTGTTGTTCGTTCGTGCCCCAGCCCTGAGAAGAGCCAGACAGGGGGACATTGCTTCCCTGCAGGTCATGGAACGTCCCCCTACCCCACTCTCCCAGGGCAGCCACCCGCCCCTTCCAGTCACTGACCAAAGGCTCCAATCTCTACCCAGTGTACACAGCCTGGTTCTTTCCTTTTTCAGGGCCAGAAGGCAGAGCAGGAATAAGTCGGCTTGGAGTATGTTTATGTATACGTGTGTGTATAGGTCTGCGCACATATATGTGATGTGTTAATGTATAAAAATAAATCAATCTGTAATAGTGTATGTATATAGAACATAACGTCATCATGTAAGATATGTACTATAAAAGCAATAATGTTTGCGGATAATGTAATCGAGAGGGTGGCACCTTTAATCACAGGGAAGGGATGACTGACTGGGGGTCACTCGGGGTGTCTGCCACATAGTGTGACATGGACACTGGGACTTTTCAAATGCCTGAGACAATTTGAATTGCAGCAAAATTTGAGAAAATGATCCAAGGAACTTTGCTGTCAGCTAATGACAGAAGCAGGTTGTGTCTACTCCTGCAGGCGCTGCCCAGTCCAGGCCCAGCTGCAGACTTGTTCATCTGGGAACACTCATCAGATGTCCTGGGGGAGATGTGCCAGGTGCACCTGGGTGCACTGATTGGAATTTTGGAAGAAAGGGACGAATGACCTGATTAATTTAGTAAATTATTTAAAAAGCCATCTATCTTTACTCTTGTATTATACATATATGTTTTTAATATGCATATATTAAAATATACATAAATATCTATTTTTTACCAAAGCAACTTATGTTTAAATAAAAAACCATGAAGAAAAGGAAACAAGCAAAAAAGTGAAAGAATAAGGTGAAAAATATAAGAAACTGACATACGGTCTTGGGGAACTAAGGATATTCTGTATAAAGACCAAAAAGATCTTTTCTCAGAGAGGAGACTGACACATTAGGTCATATCTACTGAGTCTAAACAAGTGAGATAATGCACAAAAGGGGGAAATGTGTTTAAAACGTAATTAACTGAGACTCGATCAGTTTCCAGAATTCATAAAGAAACTTTAGTCAAAAGACAACAAGAAAGAATCCACC